>NW_025544734.1:276554-397518 GCF_011800055.1 Colletotrichum gloeosporioides
TGCTGCCGTTGCCGCCGCGCCCTCCACGCCGTGCCCTCGTCGCCAGGCCTGCCTCGCCGCCGCTGCCGCCGTTGCCGCCGCGCCCTCCGCGCCGCGCCCTCCACAATACGCCCTCCGCCGCCGCCGCTGCCGCCGCTGCCGCCGCGCCCTAGAAGCCGACCTAACTGTCGCGCCCACACGCCACTATACGCGCCCGCGCGCCGTATTACCACTACACTTAATAGCCACGAGGCCCCCGTTTGATGTTATAGCCGCAGTAGGCCCAGAGAAGGATATCGAAGAAAGCCAGGAATGACGAATGGTCTAGTTAGTTATATTGCGATCGAGATATTAGAGGTTTAGGGTTCGAGTTCGTTTTTTCGGTCTTTTTTTTTTCCTGCGGAGCCCGTTTTCTTTAGTGGGGTTAGTTGCTTCCGTTCGCGTGGTTTGGGGAGGATTGAAGTGGGGTAGGGCGCCTACCTAGCTAGAAACCACGCGTACGTAAGCAGTGCGCATACATATTTAACGCCCACGCGCGTATGCAGATTAGCAGCGTTCTTCTTAGAAATCAACATCTTGCAGCGGTCCTTTTACCGCGCCCTGCATTTTGTTCCTACACACAACCACCCCCCATTTCAGTGCGGAGAATCGACCGGGAGCATGGTCCTCACCGTCACCAGGAAGTCGCCTACCCAGCTCGCCCTCCCCCTTTCACCAAGAAACTCATCGCCGAAAGGCTTGACATCCCTCAGAGTATCGTGGATATTCCAATTCGGAAATACACGGCACCTGCGGCGCCATCCATAAAATTGCTCTTCTAATGGAAGGTCCTCGTCCAGCCCCGTCTCGAGATAGACTGCCACGTATTGCCCGCCCTCTCGGCCGGAGCCTCTTTTCTTGAAAATGAGAAGACCTCTGCCGACTTCATCGGCGTCGCTCTTTCCGACCATGGCCATCATGCTTGTGCGTTCTTCAAGGGCCTCTGGCGGATCGGCAGCGTACAGACGATACCCCGATAGCCCTCGTGGGAATACAATGAGATAGAAAACCTTGGCGCCCATTCTTCTCAAAGAGCTGAAGACTCTTCTATGGAGATAGATCTGTTCAGCTTGTTTCGGCATCGTGATCATGATGTTAGTCATCTCTTCGGGGTCGAAGTCGACGGCCCAATTTTCGGGGAAGTCAGAACTCTCTTCGTACAAGGGAAGCAGTTTCTTGATAGAGTCACAAAACATTGCGATCCATGCTGAGGGAACGGATACGCGTGTGTACTGATGGCGGTAGTCGCTCACATGTGAGGATAACGGGAGCAGAATAGGCCCGCCGCCGTCTCCTGGTAGCCTGCAGCTGATCTTGCCGAGAACGAAATGAGGAGAGAGTGTGTCTACAAGGGGCAGAGAGATAGAAAGACCCGCATTCGTCATGGAGTAGAATGGGGGGAGAGTTGTCGTGTGAGAAGCAGCAGGCGCTCGTCTTTCCACCTGGGATGAGCCAGAGAAAAGGTGTGGGGACGTCGCCATGGGGGCACTCATAGCCAGAGCTTCCATATCGCAGGCGAATATGCTCTGGTCGTCGGATATCTTGATGATTTCCTCCTGCAGTCTCACGAACGCCTTGGAGCCTTCACCATAGAGAAGCGGCATGTTGACACCAAACAACCCTAAAAGGCAATACGCCTGGTCTTCTGGGCGAGTCGTAACGCGTGAAGAGGCCCACGACATTATCTGTGCGGTGCTGAAGCTGGAGAGAGGCCGCTCGTTCAGCAAACACTCTCTGGGAATTTTCGTGATTCGTTTCGATATGGTCGTGGCGAGCCCGGTCTTTGTCCCCAGCATCTCCCAGTCGCGGCCGTAAAACACGATGTTTCGAGGGGCGATGAGCTCTTGCAGCGTCCAGCCCCGCGTGAACCATCTGCTCTCTTGAAAATAGATGCCGTATCCCTTGGTTGGTAATTGTATAACATCGGGCATGTAGACATAACAAACGGCGGCATTTTCATACCAGGCGAACATGGAGTTGATAGCTTCCGATAGCTCTGCGGAGCTGCTCTTGTCAATGCAATTGGTGTCAACCCATGCATGTAAGTAGCCGTCGTGGGCAGCCTGTCTGCATGTTGACTGAATTTTGTAGAAGCCCTTCTTCTTGACTCTTGCTTCACCATCCTGCCAGTCGTGAAAGGTCACCTCACCGTCACCCCATGTATGGGATAGAATGGCGTAGGGAGGAATAAGATCATTGCTGGCGAAGTCTTCTAGTTCCAGCGTATTGGTGTTAATTAAGCGCATTTTCGCAAAAACAAAAGGCCTTGCGATATCAGAGGTCTTCTTAGATAAGTAACATCATGATTGTCGTGAGCACAGCATCAAACGTGCCTCATGAGGCCGGGATGAGGGGTCGGTCATGTATCGTCGGATCCTTCAGTGGAGGGGTTCGGAGGTGAACCCCGGCATAGTGATGTTCGCCCAATCAACACCGCCTGTTTTCTCTCACTCTGAGAGGAGGATTGAGTGACTAAGCGGTCAGAGTTCAGCGACATTCGACGAATTTCAGGGCACTGCAGGAACAGTTTCAGTGGGTGACGCCACGGCAGCCGCTTGGCAGCGCCCTTGGCCGGAGCTTATCTCATCTCTCGCCGTCAATCTCATTGTCGATTCAGGATGCTCCCTTCAATATCTTCTTCCCTCCGTCGCATCCACAGCACCCGCGGGAGGCAGAAAGCCCCCAGCGCCATCACGAGACTCCCGAACATCATGCTTTCTTCAGATGCAACCGAGAGGCATCATTGATTGAATGTCCACGTAACCGGCAACCTCCGCATTCTTAATTGGCAGATGAACACCACCAGAGACAGGGGAGGGCATCTCGGTTTCGCCACGGTCTTCATTCTGACATCATTCCCTTCGACGGAGCCTCTGCTCCTGTGACCCTGTTCCCACAATGATGCTCTAGAGCCTTCGACCTTTCTTCAGTGACCTCCTCCCAACTGATCGTCCGACGCCGTCATTTGTACCCTTTACCTGCTGTTTGAAGCTCCAGGTGGTCATGATCGTCTTCTCGTTTGCGTCTTGGCGATGGGATGTCTTTCGCCGTTATCACGCACCCCGCGATCACTAGCTAATAGAATCCCGATTGCCCTATGTCTAATGTTTTAATGTTTCCTCTCATTCTTTGCCATTGTTCAAGCGAACATCTGCGCATCCTGAGACTCGACAGTACACACCAGTCAATGTTCAATCATGGATGAGAAGCGTAGTCCGGAACAGGCTGGTGCCACAAATCCGGCCCATCCGCATCCGATTACCAGCGATGATGCCTCACTGCGAGATCCCACGATGCTCGGTCGGCACAGCTTGCAAATAACCCAAGGTCATCGTGTCGCCATGTCACCTCAATCCGACAGCGAGAAGAGGGCAGTCGGGGCAGACTCAAGCAAGGATGTCAACAAGCCGGACCTAGACCTCGACGAGAAGAAGGCGAGAAGCTTGCACAACCTCGACACGGCCAACTCGCCAGTTCATCCACCTCCCGTTTCGCCGACGCACCGCAAGACGAGACCAAGCCATGATTTCGACCGTCGTTACGATGGCCCATTCGGCCGCCCTTCCCTGGCGATGACCCGGCGATCCTCCCTGTCGCCGACCCGTTCTCCCCGACCTTCGGGCGTATCCATCCGGTCCCCACGCCCGTCTACGACGCACGCAGCCCACCCGGCTTCTCCTGTGGATGAGGGAGCACCGTCGAGACCCACGTTCCAGCCGACCCCTCCTCCGCTAAACTACACTCTGCGTACCCGTAAACTCGCGATATTCCTCTTTTGGGCCTTGATCCTCTTCGACTCCATCGCGATGCCGATAGCTCTATACTTTGGTCTTTGGTACGGCGTCGGGCCCGGGACCAACACGCCCACTGAGAAGAAGGAAAAGCTTACCCCAAACGCGGTCTTTTCAATTGTCACCGCCGCGGTGGGAGGAGCCAGTATCGTGGAGTACTTCCTCAGGTTCTGGCGCTTATGGAGGAAGGGGAGTACGTGTAGAGTCATCGGGGCGCATCGCTGGTACCTGGACTGGTTCCACTGGAACTTTTCATTCGCTTGGATCATAATCATGGTTGAACTGATCGTGTAAGTCCTCCGGTAGCTACCCAGTACCGCTCATGTTAGAGGATGGATTCTGATTGTGGACACAGAGGCACCGTCCCAGAACATCCACCGATCCGCCTGCTCTCTATGCCAGTCACGACGATGCTCTTCGTTTTCGGCACCGAACTACTGTTAGTCGACACCATGCGGTATTTCCACGTCCCCGCACCGTGCCGCATATCCTCTATCCCCAAGGGCGCGCAACTCCGGCCTGGGATCTACAGCTTGATCGAAGACATCTGCGCGGTCGACGGATCTGGCGGAACGGAGTTCAGAGTGGCGTTGGACAGGAGATATGAAGCAAGTCATGTGTTCAGAGCAATGCTGAGACGCTTGGGGGTATTCTGGGCGGTCGGGGCCGAAGCTTGCGCCGTGCTTTGCACGGTGTTGATATTCACTCTGGACGGCGATGTTGCTTACACCATCGGCTGGTCGCTGCCGTTCGTGTGGGCTGGAATATGGACAGGTGCTACGTTTTGGTATGTGATGAGGGAACTGAAGAGAGAAAGTAAGGCATGGGCCGAGGAGGCGAGGAAGGGTGTGACTGAGTCTGCATAAAGCCTAGACCTTTCTCTACAAGTAACAAACACCCATTACCATTCGGAAGCACTCGAACGACACGAATTTTCAGAACCAACCAGGGCTCGACGACCCAAAGCGCTACCATGTGTAGCTTTCATCGCTGAATCCGACTTCTGCATAGAAACAACGGAAAGACTTTCAGGCATTTAATTGATGCCGCGAGCGCCAAGACGGGCCGTAGCTTTGCATCGGCAAGGGCCGCGATCCTACATGCTTGGCTTTGCTCAGCTCCCCCGTCTTCCTGCCTAACAGCTATCATGAGCCCATCGGGCCATACATAGGTGGGTTTCAATACGAGCTCTCGCACTTTTCTCTCGGAAGCGCCACCTTGGCCAGAAACTATTGGATAACAAGGTATCCATCTCCGTGTGTTGATGAAATTAGGAAGGTGGTTTTGGGGGCAGGGCTACTATCATTGGCTGAGTCGCACTTAAGCCAAAGTTGCAGCATCCTACGAGGTCAGAAATTAGCGATGCAACTGCCTGGAAGGGAGACATATGAGATTTTGGGGGCCGTAAGAAACTATAAAATGCACTTGATTGAGATCAAACTAACAGGCTGATGAATGAGTTCATGTCAAGCCTGCACATTCTTTCAGCTTCACTCACTTCGCCTTCGACTTCTTCCCATACAGACGAATTGTTGCAATGAAGCTCTTGAGTCTCGCTCTTTTCGCCCCCTTGGTCTCTGCAGTCTGCAGCACTGATCAGGTCAGTCTGACATTCATGCGGAGCACTTTTGGCGAGCCCTATGAAGAGCATGAGGTCTGCCCTGCAGCTGGTAGTTGCGGTTAGTACAATTCTCGCACCTAATACCTTTCATCAATTATATTAACAGTTGTATGCTCAAGTGAACATGCAAAGCGGTCCTGATGGTTGGGCCCAAAAGGCAAATTGGGTTATCTTGAAGGGAAACTCATGCGTAAGGTTTTACAAGTAAGTTTTAACAGCACTTTTCTTGCGCATCATTCCATTGGCTGTCTATAAAACAAAGCTGACACAGAAGTTCTAGTGAGTATAACTGTCCCAATAGTGCTAAGACTTGGGAGCCTGCTTGCCAGAGCGTGGATTGGTCGTCATTTATCCTTCAAGACTGGCAGAGTGGTGTGATGAAGTCGTATACTGTCTGGAAGCAATGAGCGTGTTGCATTTTGACTGTTGTTTACTCGATTCAATCCCCACAATATGTCAGTGGTTCAACTTCGCACCGTACCACTTGTGATAATTTCTAAGGCATGGCTGTCACTGAACTTGCGGGCAAAAGTCAACTCGTGTGATTTGACCATTGAAGCTTACTTAGCAGACAGTGAGCAAGCAGTTTTTAGAACTGCCTTTGGTGGACACAGCTCGTTACAAGGCTATTCTGGACAAGAAAGAATGAAGCACATGAATCTCAGAATCCGCGAAATCACGCCGAATGATTGGCCATTGGAAACTGATCCCTGTTCGCTGTTCCGGTCAAGCACACACATCATTTACCGCGAATTCCACCAACTCGCGTCATACACCCGTCAACATCGCGATACGTAGAACGTAGTAGTCACGTCATTAATTAGCATCTGTTTTTAGCCTGTTATAGCACGATCAAAAAGCATTGAAACATCTTAATTCAAAAATGTAACTGTCCCGTCTCATTTGGCTAGTACTGGTTTCTAAGCTCAAAGCCGCACATCATAGCTTTACTTTCACGATGGCGAGCGCACCAGTTACTACCGCGCCCTACGGGCCGGGCCCCACACGCGCTCCTGTTCTCCCCCCCGAGCCTACTGTGCGCCATCACCCTATCGGGACTGCACCGTTGGACGTGGGCATCTTTAAGAACACCCTCGTTCCCTCTTTCAAACTGCATTCTGGACTTTCTGCTGCCGCATACGTTGTTGGCCGTGTCACCAACAGACTCGACACTAAAGACTGGCTCTGGCCGACCGGCCCAGTTGCCAATGCTTGGTGGTCTGCAGTTGGTCGACACTTAGTTGGCGGGGCTTCATTATCGTCAGTCTGGAAGTCTATGAACAGAACCGAGACTCTTCTTTTGACCGGTGTGACCCTCTGGGGAGGCCGCCTTTTCTACCGAGTCGCTGAACGCTCCATTGAACGAGGCCATGATGACCCCCGTTACGAAGCCGCCAAGGAGGATCCTGGGTTCTGGAACAAGGCATTCTTCTCCGTCTACCTCCCCGAAGCTTTGTTTCAGACTATCATTGCTTTGCCTTTTACTGTTCCTTTCCGGCACTAAGCCATAGGCAGCCTTCTAGCACCATCCCCAGAGTGGTTCAATGCAGCAGCGGTGGGACTGTTTGGCGCAGGGTTCGCTCTTGAGATCCTAGCCGACTGGCAGCTGGGTCAATTCAAAAAGAGTATCGATAACGCCGATGACAGTATGTGTAAAGATGGAGTCTGGAGCATCGTCAGGCACCCAAAGTAAGTGCCCCGTTCTCAGTTGGCACCATGCCGCTAACATTTACGAGCTATCTTGGCGACGCGCTCATTCACTTCTCTTTTCCTCTTTTACTGTACGCAACTGGCATGTTATCTCCTCTTGAACTTCTCGGTCCCTTGGCCAACTACGTCTTCCTGCGCTATGTTGGTTGCGATAAGGAGAATGAGGAGAGCCAAGAGGCCCGATATCTGAGGGAAACCCCAAAGAAGAAGATTGATCTTGATCGATATCGCCAGCAGAAAAACTCCTTCTGGCCCAACAGAAGTGCAGTTGCAAACAAATGGACATGGACCGTTATTGGGTGCGGGTTGGCTGGAGCTGTGCTGGAGAAGGCAAGTCGGTGGGCAAGGTGAAAAGTGGCGGAATTGAGTTGGCGTCGGTACACCTCGTGCTTGTGAATTTTTCTTAGTGTCGATGACCGTTTCAAATTCCATAACATCATCGAAGGCGTTTCGATGAGCGCAAATTCCAGTTTTGTGCACCCCCACAGTCTTTATTTGACGAGGTAGACCGTTTGTGGAACCTGAATCAATCATGCGTTCCATCGAAAACTCGCGGACTATCATCGTCACCACTAAAGCTATTCCCAAATGACCACTTGCTTGGGCTGGAAATGATCCGTGTGTTCGGATAAGGATTACGGATACAAGCTGCGGAGAGAAATATGGATGATTGGTCTCATAAACAAAACATACACATGGACTATTGGGAAGTGCAGACTACGCGCTTCATAGTAACAGTCGAGAATTCGTCAACAAGTTTACAAGTAGTAAGGCTTGGAGGTGAAAGTTTATCAACCCACCAGTCCGAGACAAGGTCAGCTTCCATGCCAACGAGGCTTTAGGGAAACATTGTTTCGTTGCAGAAATTGATAGAATGCCTCTCCTCCACGCTGTCTAACCGCCAGTAGCCATTGTTTTACAAAATGCAAGCCTTCGGATCCAAGTGGCAGTGTGCTAGTTCGCACTAGCATCGGGCACCCGAGAGTCAAAGGGTAGATCGTCGCTGGGCCATTGCCCCATCCTCGCGTTCTTTTGTGATGACTGTTTATTATGTATCAGTACCTCCCCAAATCGACGATCTGACAAGTTCCTCATCTGCTCTGAAATAATACCTGTGATGCCTCTGGCTCGCCAGGACTTACTTTCGCCAAACTTGAAATGTTTTAAATCCAACATCGTTCGACGCTTTCCCTTCCCCCAACTGTGTTTCATTTCACTCGCAAACACTTACAACAGTCAGAAAATAGCTCCCATGCCAAAATTCGTTGATCTTAGCGCCGGTTCAACCCCGATCTATCCGGCTCTCGTAGCGTGCCATAGACTCTCCGTACATGGGTTCATCAAGCGAACAGTTGGAGCTATGGCTTCTGAGTGTTCTGTGCAGGATCAGCTTCCCCGGGTTTTGGGATTCCCTCCTAAGACCAAGTTGGTTTAACCAACAAGCCACACCGAGAGCCCAGACCATACAACCCGCAAAATAGTGCTTAATTAGCATCGTCTGAAGGCAATTAAGCTTCGTGGCTTCCGCTCTGTGTTCAGACGAACGAGTCCTCTTTCTAAGAGGAGCGCCCATGCGACCATCTAGCAACGGTAGGAACGGTCGAGAAGGACTCAGACAGACTTGCAAACATTTCTGTCCAAGGATCCTATTATCAGGGTCCTTGCGGGTCCGGCCCAGCTGGAAGCTCACAGCCCTATGCATCTGGATGTCAATTTTGAACACAGAAACGAGAAAGTGTTTCCCATGCTACTTGGAGTTGTGCTTCGTCTCCATTGAGCTCGGATCCAACATCAACAACGAGCTTCTCCAGGCGGAGCTGGCAAGCCTCTCGTTCTCAGACCTCGCAACATGCTCAGGAAAGCACAGGCAATTTGTGAGAGCAAGGACCTATCGCGGGTAGCAGCGTATTCTTTACTCCTCCAGAGAAACAACATCAAAAACGGACACTGGCACAGGCTATATAACCGGAGATCATGTTCGCAATTCTGGTCAAGTTTTTCTCTCCTCATCCGCATCCATCTCTCTCTCTCTGTCTCTCTCTCTCTCTCTATTCTCTCTTGAGGACTCTCACCCTCTGATATCTCATTCTCATTCTCTTGAGAATAACACTCTTTGACATACCAAGCAATCCAAGATGGTTCGCTTCCTTGCGCTTCTCGCCGCCGCGAGCATCGCCGCGGCCGCCCCTGCTTGCGACGCCGGCAAGGGAAATGACTGGGACAACAAGGATCACGGCAAAGGTAACGGAAAAGACAACGACTACGACCACGGCAAGGGTAACAACAACGGCGGCGACTGGAGCAACGGTCACGGCAACGGCAATGGCCACGGTAATGGCCACGGTAATGGCAACGGCACCGGCAACGGTGGTCACGGACACCCTACTCCGACTATCTCTGCCAGTGTCTCTTCCACTGCCGTCAACACTGCGGCCGACATCCAGTACACCTCGACTGCCAGCGCCGATGTGGCTGCCGCCGCCGCTACTGCCAAGACCGAGTCTCCTACCTCTCACGTCAAGGGCAAGGTCTTCGACCGCATCATGCAGGTCTACCTCGAGACCACTGCCTACAACAACTCCATCGCCGACCCCAACTGCCAGGCCCTGATCAACCAGGGTATCTTGCTCACTGAGATGTACGGCATTGGCACACCTTCTCAGCCCAACTACGTCGCCCCCGCCAGTGGTGACGACTTCGGCACCAACAGCGACTCTTTCCTCTTGGTTGACAAGAACGTCTCCACCATTGTCGACCTTCTCGAGGACAAGGGCATCAGCTGGGGTGACTACAACGAGGGTCTCCCCTACTCTGGCTTCGAGGGCTTTGAGTACGACAACGAGGAGGAGGGTGACTATGCTCGCAAGCACAACCTCCTCGTCCGCTTCGACTCCGTCTCACTCAACCCCGACCGCCTGGCCAAGATCAAGAACTTGACTCTCTTCTACGAGGACCTCGAGAACGACCGCCTTCCCCAGTGGCTGTTCGTCACTCCCAACCTGTACAACAACGGCCACGACACCAACATCTCTGTCTCTTGCAACTGGACCCGCAGCTTCGTCGAGCCCCTCCTCCAGGACCCCAAGTTCAACGATGGCCGCACCCTCGTCTACATTACCTGGCAGGCCAACGGCCAGTACCCTCTCGAGCGCAACCACGTCGCCGGTATCCTCCTCGGCTCTGCCGTTCCCAAGGAGCTTGTCGGCACCAAGGACAACGCCTTCTACAACCACTACTCCGAGCTTTCTTCCGTCCAGGCCAACTGGGATCTCCACACCCTCGGCCGTTGGGACGTCGGTGCCAACGTCTGGAACTTCGTTGGCTCCAAGACTGGGGACAAGATCCGCGAGTGGAGCAGCAAGATCGCCGGCGACATCTTCGAGAACTACTACTGGAACCAGAGCTACGGCGGTGTCTTCAGCAGTGACTCCAACACCTCCCACTTGTACGTCGCTCCCAACCTGGACATCTTCGGTGGTGGCTACCGTTCCATCCTCCCTGCCATTGCCAAGCTCTGGTACGGCTCTCGCCTTCCCGACTACTACAAGAACATCATCGAGCTCCCTGATGCCCTCCATCCCCCTAAGGGCTACGAGGTCACCATTGGACTCACTCCCCCTGAGCCCATTGAGACCCCTATTCGCGTCTACCCTGCTTAAGCACCGGTAGTCGCTTGCATTCCAGGGGGTGAGCTGTCTGGCGGATGGTGGGAGAGTTGGCTTTGGTCAAATGAGTGTCTTATTCTTCTACATGTATATTAAACCCTTGTATTTACGCTTGGAGTGGATAGCTGTCAATATGAAACCCATAAAAAGTCAAGCAGTGTTCATTTGCTGGATGAAAATCAATCAAGTGATAAGTCTTCTTCATTGTACGAATGAACGGCCCATGGCCAAGTTTCACTCCAGTGCCTCACAATAATTTCCTTCACAAAGCGGTCCAGTTGGTATGGATATGCCGGGCGCAATATGTTTAGGTGGATGTGGCCACTCAGGCTTCGTCTTCGCTATGCCTTGAGGGCGATTGGCTTTTCGGTCTTTCTGCCTTCGACTGGACAAGGTGATGGATATTTCCTCCTCCAATACGTCAGGTTTTCCAACAAGAGGGAAAAAACAAGGTTTTTAAATATAGGCTGGGCAACGTCCACATTTATCTGATCCTCTAAGAAGATGGAAGCTTATTGACACTAGATTGCATGTTCCAGACCTCTGATTCGCATACGAGTGAAAACCTACCCCGCCATTCAAGGTAATCTAACCCAACTGACATATGCTTCCTCTTTTGCCACCCTTGCAATAAGAAATAACCTGACCTACCATTTACAAAACGTCTCGTTTTATTGTGACGACAACTCATATGCTCCTTTTCCCCATATCGACACCTTTCTCCAGATATTTCACTCTCACAGGCAGATAGCTCCATACCCAACACAACAGCAGTCTGACTCTATATCATCGAACCTGCTTGCGCCGTCCCGCCTAGCTTCTTCAATATGGTGCAACTAGTCAACCTCCCGAAGGAAGTTATCCTCATCATCTGCTCTGTCATTCGATCCGAGCGCTCTCCCAGGCACGTGCTCCACACCACAGATGAAGAGATTGACCACGTTCTTCATCAGGTGCAGAAGAGTGTCACAAACCTCTCTCTAGTCAACAAGGAGTTTCGCGGACTCTTATTTAGAGAGTCATACACGTCAATTAGCATCGCTGGGAAAACATCAGCGTCGAAAATGATATCGCTCTTGCGGCTGGTTCGATGGAACGACATCATCCGCAAATCTATCAGGGACTTCCACCTACACATTGACGAAGTCGATGAGAGCCCCGGGATGGTGCAAGAAGCCGACATCATGTTCCTGGAGCAGACAGCTGCTTCATTGGGCATCACCATCAATAGGCGTCTCAGGTTCCTCCCCATATATCCCGTGCCTGGGCGACTGTTCACAGTTTACGAGGCTTGCAAAGAAGGACCAGTCTCCTTCGCCTTTATGGCCTCTATTCTGCTCCTACTACACCTACACCGCATGGAGGAGCTCTTTCTGGAAGTTTCAGAGTCTCATCTCAGCTTCATTGACAACTTTTGCGGTCTTATAGAAGGCATTCGCTTCCCGGCCCTCCAGTCGCTTGCTCTCAGAGGCACCAGTCGTGGTTTAGACCACCATAAGTACGAATGCGAGCCCAGTGGATTACGAGACACAGATCTGAATAATTTGTTCATCGCCGCTCCAAACCTCTGCAACCTATTCGTCCAACGTTACCATCTCATGAGCTTGCCCAGGAATACTCGGATCAGTTCTTTAGCTATTCATGGCGTGTATGCCGATTTTGATGAGCTCTCATCCATCGTTGGGTCTTGCGAGCAGTTAAAATCGTTCATTCATGTCGAGGCAGAGCATCAGATTGCGTCTATGCACCGTGAAATGCACCCCGTTGGTTCGTGCGGCGCCTTCGCCAGTGGCAATCAGGCGTCGTTCCTACATACATTTGTTTTGGACTTCCGCCCCAACAATTTACGGCGTTCGCTCATGTGGCGAATTTCCTCATTTCCGGACTTTACACAGCTTAGGAGTCTGTGGATCAGCGTAAACTCCCTCGACAATGCGGCGCGTGAAGACGAGAACAACATGCCAATCAGTAACCTTCCTGCCTCTCTCGAACGTTTTCATCTTGCCGGAATCAGTTGGGAGATTGCAGAAGACTTGTTATGGCTGGCAGATCAAATTGAATTGGGCAAATATCCTCGTCTGAGAGAGGTGTGTATTGAAGGCGAGGGCCACGATATCACGAACCTTGTCAACCGGTTTAGGGAGTGTGGAATCCATGCCGACAGTAAGATTGACAAACCAATCATGTGGTAGAGTCAGACTGTCAGTCCCTAGTTATCGCGGGGCTAGCACTTCGGAGTTGATGGAATAGAGGTACTTCAACCGGGAACATTTCTTTATGATCAAAGTCTTCTTTGAACCTAAAGCATGAGCTTTTCTTGCTTACAGAAGCTAATTATGCCAGTTGGGTTGATGAAGGAGACCGTCTACTTTCTTTTACGTGTCTGAGTGGCTTTTTTGAACTTGTGTATACAAAGCACCGACTGGAACAGCTGAGGCATGCTGATTTGTTTCGTTGGTTCTTTGGTTAGGCCTCTTTCTCGGCAACGGCCATGGAAGTTTCCCACGTAAAGTAGTGACCAGATTCGTTTTGTCGTCACGCGGCTTGTTCGTTGGTACCTGCATGAAAACTCTTCAGGCGGGTACATAGAGATCGCCTAATGTTCCTGGGTCTGCGCTGCTCCATTTCCTGCGTTCTTGCTGCCATCGTCGCTGCTGTCGTTGCCACAGTCCGCTGTGGTCGTCTTCTGCCATCGTCTCCAATCGTCTCTATCTTTATCTCCATCATCTTTCTCTCCTTCTCCCTGACCTCTGTTTGTCAAATCCCGCTGACAATCCTCGTCGCCTCATCAACACCCACAGACTTCGTCATGGATATCAAGGATGTCTCCGAGTCATCGGAGATGGCGGCCCAATTTCGAGCAATCTTCGACGATGCAGAGCGTTCCAACCGTCGGAAGGGCGAGATTCCCCGCGACCATCTGCCTTCCTCCCTTATGGTCGGCCAGTTCAACGCCGCGAGATCTTCCAGAGGGCTTCCCGACGGGATGGAAACAATGATCACCACCCAAGTGCCTCCGCCGTACCCTCCCTGCATCCGTCCAGCTCGGGCCCTCACGCCGCTGCCGATCTCGAAGATGAGGCTCCAGGAGCACCACCGCGGTCACCTCGTCGTCGTCCGCACGCTTACGGTCACATGCAGACCCAGCGCAATCACGGTCATCGTAGAAGACGAAGAGGGTACCGCTGTCCTGCTTCAGTTGTACAACCAGCCTGAGGAGAGCATCGTCAAGGCCGATGACATCCTGCCTCAGGGCAGCGTCTGCCTCATCAAGGAGCCTTTCTTCAAGGACACGCCGAGCGGCTCGTACAGTCTGCGAGTGGACCACGTTGGCGACATTGTCATTCTTCCCAGCAACGATGAGCGTGTCCCGGAGGTGTGGCGAGCGCCCAGAAGCATCAGCGGTGATTCGGAGCAGATTCGCTTGCAAGGCAACGCGGCGGTCGCCGAACAGGATTGGGGAACTGCCGAGTGCCTGTAAGTCTGACAATATCACTGGGCATCAGACAAGTTCGCACATCTAACATTTGGTAGGTACTCCACTGCACTCAGCTTCGCCACAACCATCCCAGAGCAGCAAGCAGCCCTCCTGAACCGTTCTCTGGCAAACTTACGCCTCGACCGCCCCGAAAAGGCCCTCAAAGATGCCCTCAGAGCTCGCGATGGCGGCGATCCGACCGAAAAGGGTCTCTTCCGAGAGGCGAAGGCTCACTACGCAATGCAGCAGTTCAGTCTGGCCGAGAGCAGACTAGTTGAACTCCTCAACCTCAACGCCGACAACAGGGATGCCAAGAATGAACTCAAGAAGACCCGGATCCGCCTGCACGAGGAGGCAACAGGCCAGTACACATGGAATCAGATGTACAAGCAAGCCCAAGCAACTCCACCGATCATTGACTGCGCTACCTACTCTTCTCCCGTCGAAGTGCGTGCCTCTCCTGGACGCGGCAACGGTCTCTTCACTACCAAAGCCGTCAAGGCCGGTGACCTGCTCCTCTGCGAAAAAGCTTTCGCCTACTGCTACGCCGACGAAGATGACCCCGTTGGTCGTAAGAATGTCAAGGTTTTGATGAACATGAGTACGAATCGATCGAGCATGGGCGGCCAGGCCAACCTCGTGTCCTCTGTTGTACAGAAGCTGCACCACAACCCGGGTCTGATGTCGCGTTTCATGGACCTTCATCGAGGAGGCTACCGCGCCGTCAAGCCGGCTGAGGGAGAGGATCTCCCGGTTGACACGTGAGTGTATATTTCTCTGCGGCACCTATGATCCTTTCACTGACTCCGTCCCAGGTTCCTCATCGAGAGAACCATCAGCCTGAACTGCTTCGGCGCCCCGCGCACGACCCTTGCCAACCTCCCAGCACCCGGCAAGAAAGTGGAAATCGGACACACTACCTGCGGCATCTGGACCATCGCCTCCCATATCAACCATTCTTGCTTGGAGAATTGCTGTCGCTCCTTCATCGGAGACGTCATGATAATCCGCGCGTCGCGGGACATGCCCGCCAGTACAGAGCTGGTCTTTTGCTACCAGTCACTCGAGACCGGAGACGACTATAAGGCGACTCAAAAGCGATTCTCGAGATGGGGCTTCACTTGCGAGTGCGAGCTGTGCCTCGACAGGAAGTTGACGCCAAAGGCAGTCTTCCTCAAGCGTAAGGCTCTTCGGGAGAATATGATTCAGGCCATCCGAGGTTGCAAGACGTCTCTAGCTCAAGAGCTGAAAGCCTTGAGACTTGTGCGAGAGCTGGACCAAACCTACCCAAGCCGTGAGGGAGCCCTGCGTTTGGGGCCCTGGGACGGCTATCTGGCCCTCGGCAAGTGCTCCCTGGCGCGCGGCAAGATGAGGGAGGCCCTGGAGCGGACGATCAAGGCGTTGGAGGCCACAGGCTTTATCTTCGAGAATACGTCAATGGAGGATATGCGCAAAGGGTCGAAGCCAGCTATCAAGAGATGGGGCGAGCTCTGCAGCTACACGGCTGGGGCTTTCATGTCAATGTCGCGCGCTTACGCAATTCTCGCGCCACAGCTGCAGAAGTGGGCAAAGGACCAGGCCCGGACGGCGCATGTCATCCACTTTGGCGAGGACGAGACAGTGGGCACCGTGCATGAGTATCATAACTAGAGTAGGCTGAGGGAGGTATGAAGATTTAGACTACCCTGGACTACCTATATTCCCTACAGAGTGACTAAGTAAGTTTCCTGTGTGCTGGCTATCATGGTCACCGCTATCGTCCGCCGTCATCTTACCCCAGAGTTGCTGCCGCCCCCCACGCCGAGTCGAATGAGACGAGACCCAATGTTGCGACTCGATTTCGGGTGTTGTGGCTAGGGCACGTCGCCTGTTGGAGGCTGAGATGGTGAGTGAGACTTGAAGAAAGGCACACGGAGGAAAGTCGCGAAGAAATAGCGAATGGTTGATTCGTATGTTAGTATCAATTCGATGTCCCTCTCGTCAATTGGCCATCCCCATCCCGCAGGCCCATCTAAAGAATCATACACGCCCCAACGCCATGGTCCCGACTTGTGCCAATAAGACTTCTATCCTCTTAACGTGCCATAATCCATAGCGGAAACCATGCCAACCGTTGTTCCCTGTGTCCGTATGATATGGAACACTTCACCCGTTCTTCTTCCTTGGACCTTCTCTAAACCTTTGGATAATTCGTTTCGTATGTAACCCCATAGTTCTTGAAATACCGAAACTCCTTGATGGACACGACCGACGTCTGGAAAGCGAGAACGCTGCAGTCATACACGCATTAGCAAACCTCATCGAAAAAAATAGAACGGGAAGAAAGAAGAAGATCCGTCGAAAACTCACATCAACACCGCGCAAAGCAGCGTCACGATCCAACTCAGCGCACAACTCGCCCCCGTGCAGAACGTCGTGTTCGCCGAGAACAACAGCCCGAACGCGACGAACCAGAACACAATCTCCATTGTGTTAAGGATCGCGTTGGCCTTGAGCGAGGCCCACTTCTTGAAGCGCTCCTTGTGCGCGGTGAGGAGCTGGTAGCCGATGATGATGAAGGATTTGATGCCCTGTTCGGTGGTCCGAGGTCAGCAGCCAATCTGAGAAGGAGGCGAGGGATGGAACGAACCATGGTGAGGGCCATCATGTTGGCTCGCGTTGTGATCACGGGCATGGCCATGCGCGCGATGGTGAGGATGATGGCGGTGGTCATGAGGACGAGCTGGAGGATGTGGACCTTGGTCTTGTGGCGCGGGTCGAAGAAGGGCTTGTCGAAGAATGTTCTGAGTTTGTCCATGATGGAGTCGGTTCTGCTGGGATGATGTCTGCTTGGTGGTGTTGATGCTGTGTTGACAAGAGATGCTGTGTGCGGCAGGCGGTTGCAGTGTTGGTGAAGCGAAAAGGTCGAAGTAACTTGGATCCTGGAATATCCAAACTTCACAACACACCCAGGCGGGATGGTTGTATTTTAACAAATTCCCGCCAAGCCCTCCCATTTTCGTTGTTTATACGCATACGCATTCATCTCCAGTGACAGACCGTCGCGGTAGGCATATACACGTATAGCGCCGGCCATCTGTACGCATATAGAAAATCGTTGCTAGACCCTGCACCGTCCCTCCACACGGAAAAAGACCTTCACTCCACCGTGCCGCCGCGCCTACAGTCCGTTGCGTTGACAGCGTCCGCCCCCCCTTTTTTTCCCCGCTTATGCAAAAACATGAAAAAAAGCCAATTTTACGCTATAACGCGCATTTTGCCGCATCGCACGCAAAACATGTTAAACCTATCGCTAGTACCTTAATTACTGTTAATTATTATAGTTATAGTAGTATTTAAATATATAATTATACGATAGAGATATAAGATATATATCTAATACCTCTATAATAGTTAATTTGCTTATAGAGGTATTACTAACCTAGCTAGTCACCCTATCCCTATACTAATTAACTAGTAAATCTTATAGGAGATTAGGATAATATTACTAAGGAATAAGAGAAGAGACCTATAATATAGCTTTATATATCTACTTAGTATAGGTTTTATATAACTCTAAGTAATATAAAAGTATACTAGGGGGCTTAATATAGTTCTTTAGAGTAAATAGCTTTAGTAGTTAACTAAAGTAATAAATCCCTTAATAGCTCAGCTTATTTATAATATTAAGTAAAAGTCTACTACTATATAGATAATACCTAGTTACTTATAGTTTACTGCTAGTTAGTATATATCTATAGTTTATTATATTAGATATACTGAGAAAGACATTAAGCGATAATAATAATATAATAATACTTAGAATATTAAATCTATAGCTATTAGTAATTATAATAATACTACTATTTAAAGACTAAAAGACTTATAAGCTAGTAAGTATTATTAGCTATACTAAACGAATAATTTAATAATATAGATCATAACGTAATATTACTAGCGAGGTATAGAGATATAAGAGGTACTACTAGAGTTAATAAAAGATAGAAATATAGTATTATATAGAGCTTCTTAAACTACTATAGTACTATAGTAACCTATCCCTTAAAGAGATATAAGATTTCCTATTTAAAGCTTTTAAGATCTAGATTAATTATTCTATAATTAGTTAATAGTTAAATATATCTAGCTAGATAAATAAGAAGTCTATAATTATTACTACTTAGTAAAGTAATAAACTATAATATAAGTACCTATACTATATATAATAATATCACCCTAACTAGCTAGTATTTATTAATAAATCTAGTGTTAATAAGGATATTAAGATATAGAGGACTAGATAGGTACTAAAAAGGCTTATTACGTTTCAAACTATAGAGATTAATTAGTTTTAGAACTCTTATATATAAATCCTACTAGCCTTTACGTTAAGTAGTATCTTATACTTAACTATATATTATAGTATAACTAATAGTAATAGGTTCTTTTATTAGCTATAAGAGTACTTTATCCTAAAGTGTAAGTATTTTCTAGAACTAAACTCTATTATTATTATAGATAACCTCTCTTATTATTATATACTTAAAGTTGAGGATTTATGCTAGGTATTAAGTATTAATCTTAAGTTTCTACCTCTATATTTACTAAACTTTAACCTTATTAAGGAGTACTTCAGTAATCTAAAGCGATATATTAGGAAGATATATTTAAAGTAGAATAATAATAAGAATAATACTTAGGATTTTATAGAATATCTATATAATTACGCTATAGAGATTAGGTATTATCTACCCTAAATTAAGGGCTATTTCTACTATTTATTTATTAACTTTAATAGGATAAAGTATATATTTAATAATATTAAACTATAAAAGGGAGGATAAATTATAAATATTAAATATTAATAAGTAATCTAAATCTTTATTATATAATTATGATAGATCTTAATTATATTATTATATAGTAGGAAATTATTAGATCTATAATTATAGCTAGTAAGATTACAAAAAGTTCAGCTATAAGCGTATAAGAACATAGAAAATATATTATTATCTATTATTTTTATTAGTAGCTATATATATATATCAATTTTACCTATATAGTAGCTGAAATATATTATTAATACTTATAGCGATAATTTATAATAATAATATATCACTATAGTTAGAGACTTTAATTATAGTTAGAGACTTTAACTATATTAAACTAAGAAGTATTAAGATAGATTATCTTATTTATAGATCTAAAATCACAGTAATTCTATAGCTTTTATATATATATAGTAGTAGTGTTAAATCTATAGCTATAAGTAGACTTTTCTATAGTTAAATATATTATATAAGAAAATCATATATATAGTTAAACTTCACACTACTTTTACTATATTACTTTTCTTCCTTATCCTCCTCTAAGTAATACGTCTCTATTAATAATATATCACTTAAGATTTTAATCTAATTATCTTTACCACCTTACTTAACTTTATCTTATTTAATCTAAAACTATATAAGTAGTATCTATAATACTAATAGTAGTAATAACAAAATAAAACTAAAAAGTTTTAAAATACTTATAAAGTTAGCTATATTTAATAGTAAATAGCTCTATATATACTTACCATGTTAACTAACTTCAACTAGTATACTATAGATCTCTTACTCAATAGATTAATATAGTATTAAGGTATTAATATATTAGGATAACCCTAACTTACCTAAAACTAGCACTATAGAGTTTTTAACTAGCGCTACTATCATCCCTCCTAGTAATTTAGTATATATTCTCATATAAATATCTCCCTCTAACTCTTAATAGTTTAAATAAAGTTTAGAATAAGATATTATATTAGAAATAATATTAGACTACCCTTTATAGTAGGTGCTATTATCTATAAAGGATTTAATTAAGTTCCTAATATCTTTAGTAAGATCTTAAGTAAAACCTTATTTAGTAAACTAAATATCTAGTAACTTATAAACTACTTATAAGCTACTATCTATTAATTATAGTTTCTATAGCTTCTTTCTGAACTCTTTATTAATATTATATTACTTACTATAGATAGATATAAACTACTTAATAAAGCTAGCTACTTAATCTAAAACTTTTTAAGGTAAATTTAATACTACTAGTGAGAATAAATAAATTAAGAGTATAATACTTAGTTAATAAATACTTAGAAGGTTTAATAGTAGAAGAGTTAGTAATAAATACTATGAGATATTTATATATAACTAATATACTACTAGTACTAACGCTAGTAGTAGTAGCTATATATATAGGTTAGGATATTAAAGATAATAATTTAGCGCCCTTATATTACTATATATATTAATAATAGTGTTGCTATTAGTATTAGTTAGGCTAGATCTTAACCTTAATAATAGAAGTATAGTATTTTTAGCCTTCTCTTTTATTATCACTATTATCTCCTAATTATTATTAACCTTAATAATATTTTTACTTCTCTTACCTTAGTATTTCTAATCCTCTATAAACTAGTTATAAAGAATCTCACTAAGTAGTTCTTTAGGTAGTTTTATATTAGTAATACTAGTCTATTTAGTTATAAGAGCTTTTACTTACTTCTCTATATAGTAAGATTTAATCTTATAATACTTCTAGTTTAATATATAATACTAGTTAAACTTCTTATTACCTAAACTATTCTTATATTTCTAGTACTCTAGGTAAATATATATATAGAGAAGTTATTTATATATACCCTCCTTCTAACGCTTAACGTTTATAAGATCGTTAAGCTTATAATTAATTACCTCTTATATACTAGCTGAAATGCCTACTTAGCTACCTTTTTAAGGCGTTTATATACTAGTCACTATACTACTAGAGATTAATATAGCACTATATTACTACTTAATAGTAAGGTAGACTTTACCCCTCTCTTTAGTTTATTTAAGAGAGGGAATAATATTAATTTATAGAATACTTAGCTAAATAACCTCTCTAATAGATAGATAGACCTAAGTAAAGATTAGCGTTAGTTTAGATATATTAGTAAGCTTCCTCTAAGTAATAATAATAGTAATACTAGCTTTCTTTAGAATATATAAATAAGCTACTTCTACTTTAAATTAGGTATTACTATCTATTTCCTAGTCTCTATTATTTATATCTAATATATTAGTAATACTAAATCTATTATATATAATACTCTTAATAATTAGATTAAGAATAAGTAAACTATTACCTTTAAGTACTAAGCTATAAGTAACTTAGATTTATAGTAGAGTTAGTTTCTTATTACCTATATTATCCTCCTCTTTAAATATATTATAAAATAATATAAATATATTATTAGCACTATAGCGAGGGGTTATAAGTATATTATCTATAAATTAAGTAATTTAATAAGGGGTTAGGTTAACTAAGGTTAAGTCTAATTAAAAAGATAGTATTAATAAAGGTAGGGTACTTTAGAACTAAATTATATATAGTAGATCCTTCTTTTACTTCCTCTATATTATTATTACTTTTTAATAAGAGAATACTTTTAGAGCTCTTTATAATAATAGAGGTACTATAAATATATACCTTCTTTATAATATAGACTTAGGAGCTACTAAATTATTAGTCTTAAGTCTAGCTTTAGTAATAATAACCTTAGCAGTAGCCTCTTCAGTAGCCTCCTTAATAGTAGTAGCCTAATAAGCCCTCTTAGTAGGCATAATAATCCTAATTAATAGTAAAATAGAGCGTTAAGGAGGATCTCTAGTAGCATCCTATATTAGTTATTATATACATCATTATTTCTATATACTATTAGTAATAGGTGATAGATAATACCTAAATAGATTATTATCCACCTACTAAGCCGCGCAGTAGCGTTTAGGAGGCATTATAATACCCTTAGACGATAAGATTTAATAGGAATAGATTAATTAAAGCTATCAAAATAGGTTAATTGCTATACTATAAGTATCTACGTAGTGTTAGGCAAATTTTCATGTATATATAGGGATTATGCGTGCGTAATTTCAGCAAAAAGGAGGGGCGGACGCTGTTAACGCAACGGACTATATCTGCTTGGAGAATTCCCTATAGGCTATGCTTTTGTTAGCCTATTTCACAGTTAGCCGCAGCGCCTGGTGTTGCATGGCATGCCCCCTTTGAGGCGGGAGAGGCTTAGATCTCGTCCGCGTGGCATGCATGAACCCGACAGCTTGGCTCTGGGCGGATTGGATGACCGGTCCCCATACGTTAATTCTTAGATGGCATTCTTTGCTGCATCCGAAACGGCTAAGGAGGTAAATAACTAAATCTATACGCGTTTTCCTTACTGCAACCAAACGTTCAACTCCAATCCACCACGCAACCTCGCTCAACCTTCCCCTCCGTCCTCTCCCGCTCAACCTTCTTCTTATACTCAACCCAATCATCACTCCTCGGAAACGGCACGCCCTCAGGCACATCTACCCCCAGAAACTCACAAAGCGGGCCCCACCCGTCCCCCGGACAAAATTCCAAAAACCGCCTCCCGCCCTCCCTCAGCGCCCTCACTTCCTCATGGTGCCGCTCCCAATACCCCCGCCCGTTCCTTTCAAAGTCGTCCCCCCAGCATGCAGAGTGGTACGCCGCCGCCAGCCCCTCCATCGGGCTCCTCTTCTCGCGGTCGCGGTTGACGAACCCGTGGATCAGCGTGTCGCGCATCGACGCCGCCCAGGACTCGAAGGATCGCGTGGAGAGGATGATGGGGCAGTCAGGGTACGCGGCCGCCAGCGCCGTTGGGAAGAGCGCCGGCGGGAAGTCGGAGACGGCTTCGTAGGGCGCGAGGATGGTGTCCCACTGCTCGCGGGTCCAGGGGGTGGTGGTGAGCTTCTTCTGCTTCGACGTGGAGAAGGGCGGGATGTGGTCCTCGATGGCGCGGATCCAAAAGTCCTGGTGGTGGTTGACCCCGACTTCGCGCATGTGGTAGACGGGGCTGATCCCGAGCTGGATCAGCGCGTCGGCGAGAGCTGCGGCGAGATCTGTCAATATGCGTCATCGTCAAAGAGGAGGGAATGGCCATTGGCCAGCCTACATTGGGTTCCTGTCCTGGGGAGCCCGAGAATCAGGACTTTCATCTTGGGCAACGGTGTGGGCTCAGATGACGGGCTGCTTTCTTCAAAGGAACTTGCTTGGTGGTGGTGGCACATGTGGTACTAAGAAGGCTCATCCCGCGACCTCGAAGCCTATTTAAAGACTTCTGGAATTGGGTTCGTGACGCATTGGATGAACCTTGACGTGATCTGGCGGTGGTTATCGGCAACCCAGCGTTTGCCCCAACCCCCGGTTTGACCCGCTGTGGAGGTCAGGTGAGTTGCCGGTATAGGAAGTTGGGACGGGGAGGGACCGGGTCGGAAGAATTGAAGGATGTTGAAGGATTCGGCCCCTCTCCGCGGGTTTGGCCGGGCGTCAAGTGCATGATCTACAAACCGAGAAGAACATTTACAAGCAACACGGCGGTGGTTCACGCTCTAGATTAACAACAACGGGAAGATTTCTAGCCGATATCACTCTGCAATGATCACGCGTCTGGAGAAGGCCAAGGGTGGTGAGAGCTGATCAAACTCAGCTCGCTTTTTTGCTGCTCATGGCTGGAGTATTTACTCTACAGCCGACTGATGCAAAGTATTTCTGTTTAAATGAATGTTGAAAGAATCGAAAATGAAACCTAAGCCATGAAGCCTGTCAGGCTGATGTTGAATAGCCCCAAATTCTGATATCCATGCACCGGAGTTATGTCCGGCCCGACCCCTTCAAGTCATACTGACACCAAGGCGTCATTTTGTTGAACCACTTCATCGTTTCCTCCCGTTCGCTTTGCAGCGAATTCGTTGTCATTCTAGGTGGCAGACTAGACCTGATCGACAGGAACGCGGGGGTTCATGCCGAGACCGAGATGGCGCTTCACGGCCTTCCAGCACTCAATAAGAGCGATGTACACGACCAGGCAAGCGGCAACAATACCCCACTCCCAAGTGATCATGTCATGCTTGAAAACGGCACGGTTGACCACAGGCAAGTAGATGACGGGGAAAGTCAACACGAAACCACCGGCGACAGCCCAGAAGAGGAAGCGATTCTTGTAGACAGTCTTGAAAACAGCAAACGGGCCGGTCCACAACTCGGGGTTCATGTTAAACAAACTGCGCTGGAAGTGCTTTACTTCCCAAGAGGTAACCAGGAGCAGGAAGCTCAGGGTGGCATAGACGGTGGAGCGAGCTCTGAAGACAACACCGCAGGTGTCGTTGTAACCGTCGTTGCACATGCTTCCGAGGTCTCCGCCACCAGGGCCGTAAGCAACGGAGGTGAAAGCGGCGAGACATAAGGAGCCCATGTAGAAACCGTAGATCATCTTGTCGCGGATCAGGTCCCAGGTGAAAACACCAATGCCGAGGTCGTGGGGTGCGCGCAAAAGAATGTCCGGTTGAGCTTCCTCCAAACCCAAACCGATGGCCAGGAACGAGGAAGTAATGAGGTTGACCCATAGAATCTCCAAGGGGGAGAGTGGGAAGATGGAAGTGCCACTGCGGTCCTTGAAAGAAAGTCCAATCAAGAGAAGAATGACCTGGGCAATGTTGGAAATCAGGAGATGGAGCAGGAACTGATCTACGTGTTAGTCTGAATACACAAAACGGGAGGGAAATCAACTACCTTCTGAATGTTGTCAAACAAGCGACGACCCTCCTTGATGGCAGTTACGATAGATGAAAAGTTATCATCAGTGAGAACCATGTCTGCTGCCTCCTTGGAGACGTCACTGCCTCTCTTGCCCATCGCAATACCAACGTCCGCCTTTTTGAGAGCGGGGGAGTCGTTCACACCATCACCAGTCATGATACAATAAGCCTTGCGACGATGCATCGCCTCGAGCATTCTGACCTTGGTCAGTGGGCTGCAGCGGGCGACGACGAGGGGAAGAGCGGGAAGAGCATCAACCTCCTCATTGCTGAGGGCGTCGAATTGACCAGCCGCCATAACAGCAGTCGGCTGCTCCCCTCCGGTGAGAATGCCGACTTCGTGGGCAATGGCAGTTGCAGTCTTAATGTGATCTCCGGTGACCATATGCACAGAGATGCCAGCAGTTTTGCAAAGCTTCACAGCTCCAAGAGTCTCGACACGAGGAGGATCGTACAAGCCGGCAAGACCCAGGAAGCGAAGCTTGCACTCAGCCTCGTTTCTTTCGCTCGCATTGTCGTCGCTGTCGAGGAACCTGTGAGCGACGCAGAGGACTCTGAGACCTTCGGAGGCAAGCTCGTCGGCCTTGGCGGCGATCTTGGCCTTGACAGCTTCCGGCTCAGCCAGGCGCTGCAGCATAACCTCAACAGCACCCTTGGTGAATACTTGACGAGGGGCCGAAGGGAATTCGTAGACAACACTCATGAGCTTGCACGAGGAGTCGAAGGGAAACTCATAGACCATCTTCGTCTTTTCAGACGAGACGAGGTCGTTCTTTCCCTTTCCGTAACGCATGGCGAAGACCTGGAGAGCGATCTCGGTGGGCTCGCCAATAGCGGACCATGAGACGGGCACCTCGGTGGCGGTGGTCATGGACTCAGTGTCGGTGGCCGTCTTGCCATCGGTAACGGAGGCGTTGTTGCAGAGCGCAATAGCCTTGAGAAATGAGCCCATAGAAGATGTCTGGATGGTGTCGTCGGTCTTCTCAACCGTCGGGGTCGACGCTCCACTAGAGGCCGAGCTCGATGCGGCGGATCCGGGCCATCTAACCGTGCCGCTAGTCGGATCATAGGGATCGGTAGTGCCTTCGATGATGGCAGTTGTGTCTTCGGCCAGCCAGATTTTCCTGGTAACCATGCGTCCCTGGGTAAGTGTGCCAGTCTTGTCGGAGCAGATGTTGGTCACACCTCCAACGGCTTCGAGAGAAGACAGCTTGCGGACAATAACGTTGCCAGACGCCATTGCCTTGGTACCAACAGCCATGGTGATGGTCAAAACTGCGATAAGGGATTCGGGAATAACGGCCACTCCGACGCAGATACCATAGATGAGGACCTGGTCGTCAATGTCGAACTTGCTGACGGAAAAGACAATGATGGCAAGTAGGATGGCCAGTCCGAAGAGTAGAAGGGCAAACTTGCTCAGCTTGACCTGAAGGGGAGTGCCCTCAAGACCCAGGATGCTCTTCATAGCAGCCTTGAAGCGCATAACAGCGCGCTTGGGCAGAGAGGCGTTCTCGTCTCGCTTGCGGGTTGTGCGCAGCATCATGGCAATCTTTCCCACCTCGGTCTCCATGCCGGTAGTGGTGACGATGCCGCGAGCGCGTCCGCGAGTGACGGTAGTAGCAGAATAGACCATGTTGATGCGGTCGCCGAGAGGGATGTCCTCCTCCTCGAGGATGGCTTCAGGGTGCTTGCTGATGGGTAGCGACTCGCCAGTCAAGAGGGCCTCATCGATAGAGAGGTTGATACCCTCGAGAAGACGAAGATCGGCTGGGACGACATCGCCAACAGCGATCATGACAAGATCGCCCTTGACGAGTGAATCTGCCTTGACGGTCTCCGCGATACCGTCGCGGACGACCTTACATGTCGGGGCGGACAGCGCGTACAGAGACTGAATTGTCTGCTCGGCATTGTAGTCCTGAATAAAGCTACGAAATTGTCAGCAGCGAGATTGGAAGAGTTGGCGAGTGTGAGACGTGAGGCTGGTGGAGATGTGAACGACATGGGCAGGGGCAGGGGATGAGCCACACCGCTGACACCCTTGTACACTTCTCTGGGCGAGTGGTCGGAGGGGTGTCACCCAACCCACGGGCGGCGCAAGTGGCATTTCGTTCAACCAACCACACTATGCAGCCGTACCACCAAACAGGCAAGTCGAAGAAGTGCCCGCGTGTGCAGCAGAACCATCGGGAGAAGAGGACAGAAGAAAGGCATGCTATGCTAAGACAGAAAGCAAAACGAGGGGGGCAAAGACTCACCCCACGACGATGTTCAGAAGAATGACGGCGGTGATAACGCCGCCTTCAATGTAATCTTGAATGGCAAAAGATAGGATCATGACGATCACGAGAACGAGGGTCAGACTGTTGGAAATCTGTCTCATGACAATCTCCCAAATGGAGAGGCCCTTAGCACCCTCGATGCGATTGGGCCCATCACGATCGAGGCGGGCTTGCGCCTCAGCCTTGGAGAGGCCATTTTCAAGGTCGGTCTGCCAGAGAAATCCTATGTCAGAGGCAGGAGCGGCGTGGGCAGGCCGTTGAGGGACGGGGTTGGGTATGGGCGGGGGCCGCGGTATAGACGGTGGCTCGTCCTGCTCGGGGTTGACTTCCGCAGCAGCTGTGTGTTGTTCACCATGCCTGACGGCTTCGGGTTCTCCCATCGGATATCGGTAGGTTCAGCTAAAGAAGGCGCTCGAGATTCAAGGGTGTTGGTGCTTTTGTGAAAGCCCAGCAGACGAAAGTCTTGTTGAAGAGTTGGGGAGAAAATGGCAAGCGAAGAGCTTGGGTGATCGGGGTGGTGATAAGGAGAAGAAGAGAGAGGAAGGGTGGAACAAGCGTGGAGGGTGGTGTCAAGTTATACTTGAGGTCCGGGCGAGGGGACTTGTGCCAAGGGAGGGGAAGACGGGCCAGGTTCAAAGTAACAAGTGCTGGATAGCGTATGTATGGTGGTAGCTAGGAATGAAGATGGATGTATCCGTCAGGTCCCTTCCGTCGGGGTCTTGGTTCTTGGGTGTTTGGGGGGTGTGCGAGTACTGGAAGCAGACAACGGCGGCCAGTCGGGGAAGGTAAATGGAGCCGAGCGAACGGGACTGGCTGGGGCGCCAGGGTTGGTAGTGAACGTAGGGCCGAAGAAGTGAAGACCGAAAGGCAGTGGAAGGTATCCGTCGGTCGATTGAGTATGGTGCGTATGCGGGCGTGGACGTGTGTCTGTCTCTCGCTCTCTCTCTCTCTCTCTGTACGGCTACCGCTCCGTGCCGGTCTGGCAGCGCAACTGTTAGTGAATGAGCCAAGGGAAGTGGTGGGAGGGATGGGCGGCGTAGGATGATGGCCTGTAAGGTACCTGTTCCATGGAAGACAGGGAAGACACGTCTAACGTAGCGACGACGACGAATAACAAACGAACGAACCTGTGGTGGATAGCTTGGCGATTGGCAGGGGTTCTGGTTGGATGCTTGTTGATGTGCTTGGGAAGAGGCACGGATTGCGTTGGATGAATCCGACGTAGAGTAGCAGGGCCTCGTGGACGGCAAGATGAGGCGAGGAAAGTCAACCTTGGGGGAGAAGAAAAAAAGGCAGATGCTGGGCTGGGTGAGGAATCTGCTTGTGGCTGGTGGCGGCAGCAAGTTTAACTTGGGAAGGGACACTACACAATGGCAAGAATGAACAAACGGTGCAGGTGCCTTCCCGGTTGGTAGTCGCTTCCTTCTTTCCAGTTGCTGGAAGTACTGCGTTGTAGGAAAGCGCAACAGCGAGACTGCCAAATCCAATAGGGAAGCGGCGATGGAAGGAAGACACCAGCAACAATACTACTACTGCGTACCTACCTACACGTAAGTGCCTTCCAGTCGGCTTGGTGGCGGGTGTTTCGCCTGGTGCCACAGGGCATCATCAGCTGGGGAAAACAGGCACTAACGCCGAGCGGGAGCGCAAAGTGGAAAGGGTGAGATGTTGCCAAGAACATGCGCCCTCCACGTCCAGTCATCGTCGTCTGCGCCCTGTTTCCCTGCCTTCCCCGGCGGTCTCGTGGACAGCGGAACAGTGGAAACAGCGCAGTCCAGCCCCTGCAGTGCAGTCGAATGGCGAGAAACGCAGTGACACATCGCCATCACAGCCCCTACAAGCACCACGCCAGTGGCCAAAGGCCTTCGGGCTGGTCTCAGTCTCGTCGTCTTAAGGTTGTCTTTTCCTGGCTCCCGCTGTGCTGTCCGTTCCTGTCGTGTCCCCGGGAACATCGATCGGTCGCTGTCCACTCGTGGGGAGGCCGGGTGTGGAGCTCACAGCGGCGCCGCCAAGGACCACCGATGTCCGCCGAGAGCGGGCTGGTCGTCGTCATCAGGAAAGGAGGAAACCGGCCGCCCAATCACGAGGGGCGGAACCGCTAGGGGGACGGACGACGCTGGCCTGCTGATAGGGGCGACAAGAGTGGCAGTGCACGCACTTCGTCCAAACGCAGCTATCAACGACAGGCACAACAAGCAGTAAAAGGTACGGACGATGGAAGAGGCGAGGAGAGCCCGACCAGACGGGATACTCAACATATCTACAGAGTACTACGGAATACACAAAGAAATATCTGGCCACTGCTGCTGTCTACCTTCCCAAGTAGAACCAATACATCAAACCCTACCTACCTCAGGTAAGGTGAAGCATCGGTAAACTTCTAATTCACTGCGTTTTCCAGCAGCGGCTCTTGGCGAGAAACACTAGCGCCTTTAGCCCCACTCACCACCTTTTCCCATGGTGCCTTCCATTCCAGAAGCAAGAAGGAACCACTGAGGGAAGGCAGGCACCACAGCACCACAGCACCTTCCTCCCCTGCACCGACCGACTGCTCCTGCTGCCATTGCAACCCGACAGTAGTGTACTCGCTCACTGTGAAAGAAGCCCACCTGCTCCTGCTTCGCTCGCTCCCGCTTATCTGCGGATATTCCTTCCTCTATCCGATGCAGGTATCCCTTCATATTGAAATCCTACCAAGGCTACATCACATCAGATGACACTCTTTCCCCCACTGCAACTGTTCAGATAAGTCGGGCTTCCCATGCGGCCCCTGCAAAGCCAATTCACTCTCACCTCAGGCACGCCAAACCGAACTGCTGCGCCAAGCTCCTCGTCCCCTCACCTTCGCTCGCCGTCCCCTCTGATAGACAACGCCTGGACTGGACGACATCATACCAAGAAATTCGATGCCTTGATTTCTATTTCCGTTTGGGCTCTCACTCGTGCCCCTGCAACTGCTCTACTCCGTGTCGAAATCCGCGAGCACCCGGCCATGCCATCATTGCACTACTCCAGCATCCAAGCATCGGTGCGCTTGTCTGGACGCTCTCGCAAACCAAGATGAAAAACGTTTGGCGCCTGGTGGAGGGAGGAGCCCTGTCCATCAGTCCATCACCGTGATGTAGAAGGATTCTGACTTCCCTCCGTCCATGTCGGTAGCCAATCGCGCCATCCTGCATCCACATGCTCGCCAGCCAGGAATGGTAGGTGAGCACGGCGCAACCCCCGACATCCCAGCCGCCCTACATCGGTCACAGGTGTGATGGATTGCTGACTTTCATCGCGCTTCCAGCTCATCCGCTTGGCTTCGCTTGAGCCTTCGTCCTTTCGTACATTCCGCCCTCTTGAAGCTCGCACTCGGCAACCTGCATTTCTCTGGCGCTCACAGTCCATGGCAACTTGCATTCTCCCGCAGCCCAAGACCTTCTGTTCCCCCATTCGGCTATCTGCGCGCATCTCATCCTAGAGGCGAAATATCAAACAGGATGGGTCGCGTATCATCGTATCAGTCCTGCAGCATCTGGCACATGACCGCTGTTCCGGCGATATAACCTGTTATCATCGAATCGTCATGCATACTTTGAGCCAAGAATCTCATATGTGGGCTCCGACAAGCATCCTGCCCATTCTTGCTTTTCCGTTTGCTACTTTACCGCCCACTTTGGTCACGAACGAGACGCTGAAACTATCTGGAAGTCTTAGTGGCCTGAGGAAACAATTCCAGCGGACACCGATTCGTTGGTCACGCACCAGTTGATACCACAGAACGCAACTTTGCCGGCTCAGCGAGATATCCCAAACGACACCAGCCGGGGCTTTCCTGCAATACTTGCTGCACAAGATCCATGTTCTCGCGTCAACCTTCCTTGTTCCATCTCAACAAACTAACACCCGCATCAACAACGTCGGGAAAATCACAGAAAATCCCCTTCTTCGAGCAGGCATTGAATGCTGTCCGGCGACTTTGAGACTGCATGATAGGCTCGTGCACCAAGCTGGATAATAACTCGCCTCGCCATACCAAAGATCATTGACAACGAGAGGAAGCGAGATACGAAAGCACGTTTGGAAGATGGCTGGCAAATAGCCACGTATTCAGACGCCCAATCCGCACGTGCTGCAGCCCCATTTGGCATTTGCTAAGCTTAATCCCCCCATAGTTTTGCGCCAATCCGGTCCCATCCCGGAGCTTAGATCTGTCTGCCGCGAGATGACAGGTGTGGGGGTCCTCCATGTTGCCAACCTTCTGCCAATCCTCGCTAAAGTACCGCCCAGCTGCTGGGAATGGGAACATGAAAAGACGTCGAAAGAAAATTATCAATAAAATGCAGGACATGAACCATGGGCCCAATGCATGCCGGGGCCGGATGAGGAGAATGGATCTCGGTCAACGAAACGCGGGGAGAATAATCCACTCGACACCAACCACTCGGCCTCCCTTGCCGGAACGTGACGGGCGCATCGGTGTTCTCCACGCACATCACGGTCTCGGAGGCCAGAAGACGAATTCTGGACGCCGAACGCTCCCCATCCCTTCAATGATAATCGACGCCGTCCAGCACTGCCCTGCGGGGTCATTGCTCGGCGCTCACCAAATGTCTGGGCATCACCATTTCACTGCGCCCAACATTTACTGTCGGGAGATATCGTAACAAGGACTACTGGACAGCATGAAGGACGACTGTCGTTGAGATTGACGACATTGGGCGGGAGCCTCAACGTTTGATTGAGGAGCGGGATTTGCAGCCAACGGCGGCATGGGGTGGGTTCCGCGGCTTCGGAGCGAGCTGAGAAACATGGAGCGCCACACCAGGCATAGCAAGTCTTGCTTAAGCATAACCATAAGCGCTGTTGGCGGCATGTCGTGCCGTACGGGAGGGGGAAGACGGGAGCTTATGGCCCTGAGAGGTGGTCCACCCTCGACCTACAGGCCCAGGCCTCCCTTCGCTGGCTGCGCTGGGTGGCTGGTTTCAGGGCTCCCGGGCACACAACATGTCGCCTTAGTTCAGCCTTTCAAGCCCCTGTGAGTGCGCCATCTAGCGAATGCGGGGGAGGGAAACGAGTCCAGTGGGTAAGGCAAATGAGTTCTACCTACAGATGCCTTGAGGGTGCCTGAGGTGGTTCGGAAGACGGAAAAGACCTCTGCTTCCGCGACATTTCCAGCTGATTCGGGACCTTGTCTCGAGGAAGCACCACGAACACCATAGTTCGAACACCATTGTCGACCTATTGAGGATCGAGAGGACGTCTCGTCCGAACACTTCGACAATGTAGCTATGGCGCTTGCCAGGCTACCAGGACAAGTTCGCCTTCTGATCATCATTCCCGCCTTAATGGATTTTCAGCTGATAACAATCAGATGGTCAACAGACATTACCCAGCCCGCGTCGATGTGGGGATGCAATACAAATTGGATATCCGTTGTCGACACTCCCCTTTGTTGCTAATATAACGCAGCCAAGATCAGTCAATGGCACGGCCAAGGCTAAGGTGGTTCAAGATCACAATTCAATCCTCTACTTTCCGTATTACAGCCCACACGCTGCTTAAATCTACACTCCGATACCCACGTGTATGTCACATTTGCCCCGTCAAGATGAGTCCATCGGGTGGCTAGCGTCCTCGCCCGCCATGGCCACCGCGAAGGCCATGCCAGAGAAGTGAGAGCACCTCTCGGAATGCCGAACCTAATCGCATCGGACGCCGGCGCCTACGCGGCACAATGCCATGGGCAGTTGGATGTCCAAGTATGCAGATCCGTTTCTCATCGGAACGCGTGGCCTCAAGTTCTTGTTCAAGGAGCCTGGGGAACGCTTCGACGCCATTCTGAAAGTAAGCCAAGTTGAGCAGCCAAGCTCGACGTCCCCTGTTTAAGAAAGAAACAAATCATCGGCGTTCATTACTACTTTTATCGCCAAATATGAGGGACCTAGCTAGACGTTTGCGGTCACAAATGCTATGGTATCAAAGAGTCCAACGCCAGCAGGCCCATGAGCTCATCATCGCTATCATTCCCATCTTCCCGGAATGCTTCCTTCTTCTGTTCGTCATTACAAACGGTACGCACTCTTTCAAAAGGTATCTGGCACCTGATTTCATCTTCGCTAAACCAGGTACCATGCAATCCGTATGGCACACGCTGTGGTAGCTTTATTTTTGCAACCACACTCTTCATTTCCTTGGCGTCGATTATCCAAAGCTCGCTCGCGGCGTTAGGGAGACAGACCCCCTGGCTGTCAAGTTGTGATTCGTCAAAGACATAAGTCAACAACCATCCGTCGTCCTCCGTCCGGGCCTGCGATCGAGCCACAAAGCGTGGCTCCTGGGCATACCAACCCTCAGGCATCTTGAACAGCTTGATTGGGTCTTTTGGGTCCTTACTCTCCAGAACCTGAGTCACATTGCGTGTGTCAACACAGCCTTTGACTGGTTGTGGTGGGTTTGCAATTCCTCGGCTGATCAGCGTATGGACGTCGACCTTGGCCAAATGGTCAATCTTGGCCGCTTTGCCAAGCGCGACGGTGTAGGAGGCCTCGCCAGTCGAGCAGCCGTAAACGTAACGAGCCTCTTGCATCGAGTACTCTGGTGATACAGTGGGAAACTCGAGTGAGATAGCCGACAAAGCCCATTGATGTCGGATGTTGAACTGGACGCCGGGGATGCCTGATAGGGGGAAATTGTAGTAGTACAGCCGACACTGCTCTTCCTCTGCATACTCAGGCGGGACCGGCTTCACTTCTGGCGTAGGGAGATTGCCTGCGCTGAACACTAACGATGCGGATGTGAGACGGCAAGCAATCAAGTTGACTGACATTGTCGGCCCATTGAGATCAGTCGGTGCCGATACTGAGTCCCAGCAATTCGCAGTGTGGAAGATAGTGCATGGATTGGTCTCAAACCAGTGGACCGCGTCAGGTTGATGCCGGGGGAAGATTCCAAAGCGCGACTTGCCAGCGGAATCGTATGACAAGCTGGCGACACCGTGAATCAGGTTCATCGGGTCGAGTGAAAGCGGGAGGTCCATGATGACGGTGTGTCGCCGGGACACACCAAAGTCGTGCATCATCTTTGGCGACTCGACTCCGGGAACTGCCACATCGAACATGGCCGGGCTTGCTGCTAATTTTGACGATGTGGGAGGAACGACAGAGTACCGCACAAAGGGCTTGATGAAGGTCGAGTGGAAGGTAATGAGCTCCTTGGTGACTGGATCAACGCGCGGGTGGGCGGTAGTCCATTCCTTCATGAAGGACGTGACACCGGTTCCTCCAAAACCGCTTTCGCTGGTACTTCTCGGCTCGTTTTCAGCAACTCGTCCATTGAACCAGCCGATGGTCTCGAGGCTCGGCAGAGCAAATCTCAAAGGCGGCCCGCTTTCGCATGTTGCCAGCGCGCGACCATTGTGGAACAGCACGCTGGTATTCGCGACGCTGATCTTCTTGATCGATCGCCTATTCCCAGGGAGTCGTGATAGGAGTACCAGGAATATGGTGCGGAAAACCTCAAAAATGATGCAGAACATGCTGAGGGCTGGATTTACGAGCGTTGCAATGCTGGGCAGAACGGGTCGACGTAGAGACTTGCTCTCTTTGGCGTAACAGTAGACGTCCGTCAATAGGTACTGGTTCACGAACTCGGGCTGGATTTGGGTCTGCTTCTCGCCCACGCGCCGAAAGAGGACCCCGCTGAGCATGCCGTCGCCGTCAAACCAATGCGCAGCTCGAGTTGGGTCGTCATTAGTGAGGGGATTACCGCCATTTCGAACGTACTGGCCTCCGGCAAGGTCAACTGGTATCGTGCCCTCATACGAGCATGCTGTCAACGGAAGACATGACTGAATTGGGGCAAAGTTGCCCGAGAGATAGCTGTCGGGTGTGTCAGCATCTCCTTTTCTTCGGCCAAAGGGAATCCATTGTACTCACGGATGATGCTCATCATCTTCATGGAGAGCCTTATTCGCCATCTTCAGCACCGCTCGATGTCTAGGAGGAAGACTGATGTCTCAGTCTTACAACGGCTTTCAGAAGCTTGGCGATCAGGCACGCAAGACAGCCACGGCGGAAGAGAAAAGACAGGACCAACGTCCGGTATGTCTAGTTAATCCTTTCAACAGATGACAGGTCAAAACCAAGACGATCCGTCGAAGTCCACGCTCACGGTGGGTAGTATCGCACTGTTCTGAAGACGGTCAGAATGATTTCATCAAACCATTTCCAGCCCGGGCCACGATTCGCGACTAGTCGATTATGTGCCGAAGTTGCGGTGCCAAAACACCTGACTACTACCATCAACCGACCAGAGCTTTGAGCCAGATGACGACATGGGACGAAGGAGCTCGGAGGTTCGGGGGTGCTCAGATCTTTGTGCCCAAAGCTCCTGTCAGGTAGCTCGCTCGCGCCCTGCCTTGCCAACTCAGATTATCAGTCCAAACAAAAGCGGGGGAAGAACAACTCAAAGAAACCGGTCCCCGCTCCTGAGATTCCTGATGCGGTGCCATCAAGAAGTCGATGGCTAATGAGAATGGCCAATCTTTGAGTTGCCAAGAGAGCCTGGTCAGGGGTGCAAGGCAAGCTTTCGCAGAGCGTCAAACGCCTGGGGAAGATTTGTGTCTAGCCCGAACTGCATGGTCATCAGACCCATTTCTGATACATGGGTGTCGGGAGAGAAGGAGAATGAGAATCAGAATCGTGGGTGTGAGACCAGATCGGGAGGCTGGCTTGGCGATCGCCGCGGGCTGCAGGTCAAAAAAGCAGCCAAAGAGGAGCTAAAAGCTTCTTCATCGCTTCCCATGAGGGACGAATCGCCGTTGGAGGCGTTGTTTCGAGCGCCAGAGTCTAGGTTCTACCTCGAGGGGGGACCGGCGTTCGTTCTCGCGTGCAGAAATGCAAGAAAATATGCGGCCAGTAACATGACAACTTGGCGAAAAGTGCGTTTGCCGGCGCTAGCTCCGGGCATTGTGGGACCCGGGAATACCGCTCGGCAGCATCCGGTGCAGAGCCCGGACAAAGTGGTGACTTCATCGACACGAAGTCTTTATCCGCGGTGCAGACGCTATGTGCTGTTACCCAATTCTAGCGACCGAGTGGACGAATTACCTAGCGGTGACTCGTCGCAAAGTGCAGCTCTTTCATCACCAGGTACCTGTCCTTGTTTTCTTTCGTGTCAGTGAGATTGGGCCTAGAATGCTGAATCTCGTCATAGACTGATCACGTCGGAAATACGGCTCGCAACTCGGCTAGCTCCTTTCTCAGTAGCGGAACACGCAACAACATCCATTTTGGCGCGTCGCAATTATCATTCGCAGCGCAGGGAAACTTCGTGCCCAAAAAGCAAACATGGCTGGGCAAGCTTTCACTCGATTGCCGTAGCGCCCGTCGTAGTGGCAGCCCCGCGTCTTGTCTCTGTCGTAGGTGCGTTTCCACGGGCGGAGGCTACCATCCTGTCTGCCAGCTGATGGTGTCCTCCTTTGGGGAAACGAAAATGCCCGTCTGTTCGCGCCCAAACGTCCGAGCAAGCTGCCCAGCGCGCCATCGCGAGTCTAATCGTCATCCGGAGCTCATGGTGCGCCGCGACCGCAACCACGATGTTACCTGTATCCTGTATGTCATTTGTCCAATGGGACGTGCTCACTACAGCCCGACCTAGCGAAAGCATTCATGGCTAGATGCGGGATTGTCGGCAGGGGGGTTGGGCATCTGTGTCCTAGTCTCGAGTGTAAATCAGATGTTGTGTTGCGACTGGGCAGCACTGTTACGAGTACGGATGAGGATATATTGGGTTGGTTGAACCCCTCTTTCTCCTCCCTCAGCCCTCCAGAGTAGCAGTGCCTCAAGAAGCATAACGACCCCCCGAAATTCTGTGCCAGCTTCTGGTCCTTTATCCCCATCTACTCGAGAACAAATCATCCCTATGCAGCAAGTTTTGGTTGGTCACATAACACGAGCAACCACAATGGCCAACGACGCCCTCAACACCAACCGACGTGTCGGCGCCCAGGCCGACCTGGCCGTCACCACCCGCGGCTCGGATTGGTACTTCGCCGTCTGCGCCATTATGGCCGTCTCGACTCTCGCCTTCCTCGGTATGGGCATGGCTAAGCGCGAGACGCACCGCCTGTTCCATTACATCACGGCGTCCATCACTTTTGTTGCTTGCATATCGTACTTTTCCATGGGTGCCGGCCTCGGCCAGACACCCGTCCTGGTTGAATTTCCCCGCCCCAACGACAGCCAGGTCTCCGGCGCCGGCACCCGAGAGATCTATTACGTCCGCTACATCGACTGGTTCGTCACAACGCCGCTTCTGCTTCTGGATCTTCTCCTCACCGCTGGCCTGCCCTGGCCCTCTATCATGATTGCCCTCCTCGCTGATGAGGTTATGATTGTCACCGGACTCGTTGGTGCTCTTACCAGCACGAGCTACAAGTGGGGATACTGGGTGTTTGGCATGTTCGCCTTCTTCTACGTCGTCTACTCCCTGGTCTTTGAGGGTCGCAAGCATGCTGCCGCGCTTGGAGGTTCCATCCAGCGCACCTACACCAACTGCGGCGTCCTCACCATTTTCCTGTGGTTCTTGTACCCCATTGCTTGGGGCGTTGCCGAGGGCGGCAATATTATCCACCCCGACTCTGAGGCTCTCTTCTACGGAATCCTGGACGTGCTGGCCAAGCCTGGGTTCGGCTTCCTCCTTCTCTGGGGACACCGCAACATCGACCCGGCCGCGTTGGGTCTCCACATCCGCGCTCCCGGCGCCCAGAAGATTCACCCGGGCCAGCACGGGGGTGACCACGGACACCTCGGTGCCAGCGGCGGCGCGGGGCCCTCGAATGGTGTTTGATGACACTTTTGACTGGAGCTTTTAGGCTTACACCAGCATCCCACCGATAACGCATGAACATGGAGAGGTTTTGGGGCGGGTCCAAGGTTCTAGTAACCAAAAGAGGTTACTAGACCTCTTCGCATAGGCATTGCCTTGTAGTTTTAAAATTGAAGCTTTTGAAAAAAAAGTTCCTGTGGATTAGCTTTGATGCTCAGGATGGGAGGAAATGCGGGGAAAGGGAGGGTTAGTATCTGATTTCTGCTGATGTTGGGTCCTGCACGCTGGGCGCATAAGCCCCCTTTTCCTAATGTTAACTATTATGTATCTAGGGGAAGGCAAGGGCTAGTTCATTGAGGGAGTTCAAATGTTTAGAAGCTTTAATGTTTATACCCACAAATAACTATCGTTAACAGTGCTTACCTTATGCATGCTTAATCTTCCCGCTAGACAACTGCGTGTGTTTGGCACTCCACAGCATATTGCATATTCTTGAATCTTAGGCGCGATATTGCTGTGAGGGAGCATGTCAATTGAGCCAGGGTTGGTAAAGGTCGTCAGCACGGTGGTTGACAAGGGTCTTCGGAAGTTCCACCAAGGTTCAGACCGGAGCTTGGGTCTTCATGGCATGACGACTACATACCCCGTGTCTGCAGGTGAGGCTGCTTGTCACTCATTTTGACGTTTTGCGGGGTTGCAATGCGAAACTGGGCATATATCCACACAGAGCTTTAGGGTTGTCTGCCCACTGGATTTATGCCTTGGGCTGTGGGTGTTTGAGCCCGTGCGCGAAGCCTCGAATTCCTTTGAGGTTTATTTGTGGTCATCTGGGCGTTGGAGAATCCTTCAAGATATGCGTAGGACACATCTCGTGGGTTCTCCCGTCAGCTGTTGAAAGTCTCTATTTAGTGAGGCGAACCGAACCGAACTTTGCTCATGAGCTTTATCTCGTGTAAGAGTGACGGCCATATTTCTTCTGAACCCCTCATTGGTCTCCTGAGAATTTGTAGTTCACGAAGAGACACGATGCATGCAAGCTATACACGAAATGTCTGGTCTGTCCCGTCCGTTCTTCATATTCACTAGTAGGTTCAGCCGGTTGCCATCAATACCATGGCTGAGTAGTCTGACCGGCGACCTCTAGCATGCGGAATCCTCAGTGCTTAATGCTAATCTCTCCTATGATTTTATACGATACCTTGCTTTATAGTCTACTCCATATGATTTCATCTTTTGCCTGGTTTTCTTCATGGTCTAGGGTTCTAGAGATTCGATACATGACTGCTGAGTGAGACTTTCCTGAGCAGAATAAGAGGCATCCGCAAAAGACGATGAACACGTGCATGCTATAGCTGAGAACCTCACTAGAATGTCTGGACACGATATATTTGATCGGAGTAATACTTTGAGTGGTATGCTCATAATGCAAATAAGCTAGGCTCTAGTGTTATATTCCTTATCGTATTCCTTTACAACAAAGGTTACCTATTAAATCACCTGCGTAGTACTGCAAATATATATACATCAATATAGCCTATTTTTCTAGCTTCCCTTTTTTTTTTTTTCTTTTTTTTTTTTAAACTTTTTGGTACTTATCTGTGGAACCTGACGTGTTCCTTCTGCATGAGGCCTGCGTTAAGACTACCATTGTTCAAGCGAGCGTCTCTCTCTAGGAAAACTACTGGAGCAAAAGACTCCTCCAAAGGCCGCTGCCGCCGCTGCCACCCTGGCTGCACTGCTCATGCAACTTCTATCCAGGAAAAGTCAGAGCTCGACTCAGATTGGAAGAACAGAATCACAGCACTATAACTAATTAACGTATTAGACCGCTTCTGCCGTTAGTTTCTCTGACACATCCAGCATGCTCAACAGCGATATACACAGCAACGTTGATGCATAGTTCTCATTTCGTTTCTCTGTTATGTAGGGGAGGTGCCACGCTGCCAGCTGAATCTGGTGGCGGGCTAAAGCCTGTGGGCAAATTGCACCATCTACCTGTTCTGTTGCTACGGCAGACGATGCGAATCTTCATGCTGTTTGTCCATTCGCAACAAGTAAATATCTGGCGCAGATCGCTGCCTTTTACGTGTCACTGGCATTAGCAACGAGCTCGTTGTTCAACCTAGACTGCTTGTCCTAATTCAATTCCTTATCCCGTGACCTCATTGAGCTCCAAATTCCTGCTCCGAAAGACGATTCCCTAAAGGTCGGCCACATCTCTCGGGATCTGCTCACTCCCGCTTCAACTTCTGCAGGTCGAATTCATCCTGATCCACCATGAGAACACACTGGCCGATGTCGACGTAGACCGGAAGCTTCCATTCATACACCTTGGGGCCGTCCAGGTCAGCATCATCTTCCTCCGCCTTCTCTCGCAGTATCATAAAGTCCTTGCGGTCTTCCCGCACGTGTTTCAATGAGATCGTGTAGGATCCCTTCTTCCGGGAGCCGAGGTCAACAAAGTCGTAGGCATTGTAAACTTCAATGCGCCGTTTGGCGGGGTCTTTCAGGTCCTCCATGGCCCCTTGATGGAAAGGTTCACATCTGATTCTCATGCGAGACTCGGTACGGAGGTCGAATCGAAACTCCCAGTCCTGCCCCTTGTAAGTCAGAATGTTCGGCTTTGCCAGACCATCTGTGCCCTTCAGACTCGGTGAGTGGAGGGCAAAAGCAGCACCCTGCTTCATGAATTCCGCAACCGACGTTGCTTTTGAGAGAGCCAAGGCCGCACCTTGGGCAACCACCAGCCGCCTGAAAACATTGTCAGCCACGGCCGCCGTTTTGTATCATAGCCGACTTACATGTCCGATACGGCGCGTATTTCGGACAGCGCAATGTATTTCCATGTGGGTTGGCTGTCTATTTTGGCAATTGTGGCTGCACGTGCAGCCGCATTCAAGTAGCTGCCGCCCGTAAGAACCACAGTTGTAGGTACCGCTCTGCCCATTCTGGCGGTGATCTTGGTGTGGACTTCCTTGAGAGGTCTATCGAATGCTCTCTTGTATAGTCGTGCGGCGTCCGCAGGCCCGGTAGGCTGCCAGATATGTGGCTCCTTGTGGCAGACCAGGGTGAAGGGCGTGCCGTCGTGATTTCCCTGCTTCAGTTTCAAGCACTCCATGAATTCTTTGACACACTCTTCAACTTCATCCTGGGTGTCTTTAGTACACTCCAGATACTTGCGGAGTGCCTTTTCAACTTCTCGTGCGTACAGCTCTGATCCTCCGGGAGCGCCTAGAAAATATGTCAAATCTTGAACGCACAGCTTCCCCAACTCAACTTACCCCAGGGTTTCTGAGTGGCGAAGAAAGCAGGCTTGGAGTCTTCCTTTTCGTGCTCATTCCATCTCAGATGGAACGTAACGCCATTCTATAATCCTGTCAGCGCGCATGGTCTCGACACTTGCCAAGAGTTGGAAGACTTACCACAGTATGGCCACCAAAATCCGCAATCATCAACCTGTGCGGGTATTTCTCGTCGCCCTCTGTCCTCTGCAGAATGCCTCTTATACGACTGTGTAGGAGATAATGACCCACGGCCTCTGCTTCGTAGACATATACGAAGTTTTCGGGAGTGATGTTCGGAAACGCCCCCTCCAGAATGGCTGCGTACATTGTCTGGAACGGCGGCGTGTTCCATGTAACGGGGAGCGTGACAGCAATGCTGTCATAAAATAGACCCTCTCGATTACATGTGTCTTGGGTAGCTTTGGCGACTTTCCGGAAACACTCCACGATGTGCTCACGAAGTCGGTCTGTGACAATTTTGTCTCGTTCCTTCTCCTTTAGGATAAGGTCGCCTTTGAACGTTTTTCTCAGAAGCGACTGGACATCTTTGTCAACCTTGGCATCATCGGTAGCTCGTCGAACAAGCTCGTAGATGAGAAATTTAACACTCAGCCATTCACCTGCGCGAAGCGCGTCATGCCCTGTCTGGCCTGTGGTTGGGTTGAGCGCCGAGGGGAAGTCGAAATCTTGTCCGTTGTTAGCTCCTTGAGGAGGACATTCTGGGTCTCTCACATCGTAAAAGATGCTACGATCTCCAACTTCAACGCAAAGACTGGCCCTGATGGCAGTGCTGCCATTGTCCAAGCCAAGATAACTAGAATTTTGTTGGTTAGCAGCTTCCTTTTTGTTAAGATGGAGACGGTTTAACACACGCTTGGTTGAGACCAATCTTTCTCCGCTTGGGATTTGCGGATCTACCGGGCTCCATAGAGCCTTCTGTCGACCTCTCACACTTGCTTCTCAAACCCGCCTGCGGCACAGGCTGTTCATCCGCACCAGTCCGTTCCTTCCTTTTCTTGGTTGGTCTACGTGGAGTCTCTGGAGAGGCATCCGTCGTGTTGAACCGAGAGCTGTCAGACGACTTGCGACCTGCGTGCCGTTTATCTTTGTGTTTGTCGCGCAGCATCGTTGAGGACTGCTACTGGTAAGATTGAAATTCGCAACAGTTTTCAAGGAGAATTGAGTGTGTGAAAGAGGAAGGGGCAGGGAAAGAGAAGGTGAAAGTTGAACTAGATAGGACAGCACACGCGGTAAGAACCCGGTCGAGGTTTCAACTTTGGACGAGGTGAGAAGCTGGTATGGGGCAAAGGTTGCATGGGGTACGAACCTGGACTACCTTAAGTGTAAAGCCGGTCTAGGTGATGGGTTGGTTGAGATGATTGGTTGGTCGAGGTGAAAGATTATTCGAGGTGGAAGATTGGTTAAGGTAAAAATACGGTTGAGGCCCTCCGTTCTTATATTCCTCAATTTTTCTGTAGAAGTGGATGAAGCCCAAGAAGGGATGAACGACAGGTTGAAAGGCAGGAGGGATCCAAGACCATCGCATAACCAGACGTCCATTTGTGCCCACGAGATAAGGAGTATGCAAGTTGAGGATTATTTATCCCCTTAGGAATACTTCTACTAGCGCTGCATACTAATCAAACAAGTTAAATCTGAGGCTTCAACTTAACTGTTTAACTTAAAGATTACAATAAACTTAACTGATTAATAGATTTAAACTTAACTTACTAGATTTAATATGAAATTACCTAATTAGGAAGTTAGTGATACTATCGTGAGGTCTCTAGGGGTTAGATATATATACTATATAGTGATTTAAGGTTATATTAACCTTATTAACCCCTCCTTATATATATATAGCTACTAATAGTAACTTAGCTACCTTAAACCTAGTTCTAGAGGTATTAGGTCTTCTTAAGTAGAGATAGCTTTATTAATAGCCTCTACAAAGTTAGTATAAACTTAATAAAGCTAAATACCCTCTTATAGTCTATTACTATTACTAAGATAGTAAAGATATTAATAGTAAGTCTACTAAAGGTTAGGAAGGTCTAATAATATAAAATCTACTATTTAATAGGGTTATTAATAGGTTGAATAATTAATAGATAATAGTATTAATCTAACTTAGAAGCCCTATTATTAATAGCCCTCTAGGTCCTACTAGCTAACTATTAGCTATATTTAGAGTCTTTATAGCGTAGTATTATTAAGATTAATATAAAAGAACCCTTTAGGGGTATTAGAGGTGCTAAAGTAGAAGCTGCCTTATAATACTACTGTTCTTAGTACTTATAAAGACCTCACTTAGTATTAATAACCTAAGAGCTTATTTCTAGTATATCCTAACACTACTTAAGCTATTATAGGCCTCACCTAAAGTATAAAATTATAGTAGTAGCATAAATAAGCAACTCTCTAAGCTTAGTATAATACTTATTAAATACCTTCTAACTGTTAATAATAGAGATATATAAATAGATATTAAAGTTAAAGTTAACCTCACTTTAAGGGCCTTAAAACTTATACTTAAAGTAAGTATAAGTAGGGATACTATTAATTAATAAAGTCTATAAGGATACTACTAATTAACATAAAGATTACTATAATAACTTTATATACTAAGTTAACTATAATAATTAACTCTATAAGGCTATTTAATTAATCTCTTTATTAGTAGGGATATTATATAACTTCTACTAATCCTCTAACTTATCTAAGAGGTACTTTATACCTATAAGAACCTCTTAGAGTTAGCTATACCTATTACCTTTACCCTAGCCCTCATATTACTTAGTCTATCTATAAAGAGGTTTAAGAATATTATTAAGCTTAATAAGGATATACTAATCCTCATTAGAGAGGTAATCCTTATTAGGGAGATAGTCTACTAGGTTACAAAGAAGCTTATTATTATATATAAAGGTATTAATCTAGCTACATTTAAATAAGGTTTTTTAGATTATTATATATATTAAGTTCTATCTTATAGTGTTATTTAGTATTAAGTTAAGCTCTTAAAATGACTTTTTGAAGATTATAAACGTATTAGATTAATTATTAGCCTTATTACTAAACTTTAAGAACTTCTCTATATATTAAGGTAATAATCTGATATACTTAATAATATTATAAAGTTTACTAATAGGTCCCTTACTCCTCTAGAGTATTATATCTACCTCTAAGTTACTAATATTAATAAGACACTTAGATTAATCCTTAAAAATATTTTAATTAATACTATAGATAATAGCTTAATTAACTAGATTAAGGATATAACTATAGTATTAAATCTATTAATAGATAGTATCTTTTTTATTATATAATAGTAAGATAGATAGGTAGAGCGCTTTAATATAAGTATTATTATTTATAATATTATTATAAACTATAAGCCTAACTTAGTTAAGTATTCTAAAGTTATTAATAACTATATATAAGGTAGAGGTAATATTAACACCTAAGTAAGTATTAGGTTAATAATAGAGGGCTAAGAGGTACTGCATCTACTTACTTAATTTGTTAATAAAGTAGCTAAAGATAGTAATAATTATATATTAATTAGGGGAAGTCTATAGGTTAAATAATAGATATACTTAGCTGAAAGTATCCTATATCTCCTACTTAATCTATACTATTTTAGATATATATAAGCAATTAAGTTAAAGCTTTATACTCTCTCTAAACTAATAGACTTAGTTACTAATATTATAATTAAATAGATAGAAGATATACTAAATATATTAGTTACTAAATATTATAAATAAGTTATTTATATTAATAAAGTAGCTTATAGTAAGCTCTTTAATCTAATAGACTTTTAACTTAAGTATAATAACTATAGTAAAATAGTAGCGCTTTAGAGGTAGGCTTATATTATTAAAGTTACCTCTAACTTTAGAACTTCCCTACTTAATATAGTATATCATCTTAAGATAGTTAATAGTAGCAGTTATAGTAGAGGTATTAAAAAGCTTATTAATACTACTAGCTTTATTACAGTAATAGCAGACCTAATATATATTACTTTTATAGAGTATTAGTATAAAAATAAGTAAGTATTATAAGTAGTATATTAAGTTAGTTATTAGGTAGAAGCTTATAAATAAAAAAGCCTTTATTTCTAATCTAAGAAGTATAGCTATAAGACCCCTTCTTTAAGATTAACTTAGTATTAAAAAAGGTCTTATTCTTCTACTTAGCCTGAAGTAAGGCCTATAGAGAGTCTCTTATGCCTAAGTTAGCACTTAATATATTACTAGTAGTTAAGGTAGCATATAATTAAGTAGTAATACTATAAAGCGCTAGTAATAGAGTGATATTAATAAAATAATTAAGATATTAGCTAATATTAGGTAGAGGTATTATGAAGGTAGGTAAGGTATTAATAGAGGTATTAAAAGAGCGTATAGATAGATAAGGCTTTAAGAGATCGATTAGTAGTAGTAGTAGTAGTAGCAGCAGTAGTATTAGTAGTAATATCAAAAAAAGGTTATTTTCAAGGGCTAGTATAGGGGTTAAAAACAGGCTTTTTTTAAGCCCTAGTAAGGGGACTAAAAATACATTAATCTAGTAGTATAGCAAAAAGTACATTTCTAGCACTTCTAGCACTTCTTAGCAGTATTAGCCCTACTACCAGGAAATACTTAGCCCCACTCTACTATCTATTAGCCTAAAGGTATCACTAAACTAATATCTATAACTACTTACCCTTTTTTTTTTAGAGATATATTATAATAGGACCTAATAAGCTAGTAGTAAGTCTACTATATAAGTAATTATAAAAATATTAGTTTAAAACTAGCTTAGGTTATCCACTTTAAGTATAAAAGTTATAAGAGTTATAACCTTAAGCGATTAAAATAAGGCTAGGTACTAAAATATCTAAGTAAGCTTTTTTTATTTTTCAAAAAATCTTTTAAAAATTATAATTAGTCTAGAGGCTAAACTTTCCCTTTTTCTAGTTAACCTCCAACTTATTTAAGTTAACTAAGTTAATAGCAATAGCAACTTAGCTATTTAAATCTCTAAATAGCCTCAATTTGATTAGCTATTTAATTAACTTATTTGAATAGACTTAGTTTAAGTGCAGCGCTAACTTTTATATATATAATAAGCTCTATGCAGTTATAGTACTAGATGTCTAAAGATAACCAAGTTATAAGAGTGTTTATACGCGCAGGACTAAAATTCAACATAACATAGAGGTGCTAATATTTACTAAGATAGCTTTTAGGTCTTAGAAAAAGCTGTAACATGCTTACCTAGATATATATCTTAGTCAGAAGAGGGTACGCGCAACTATAATGAGCATATCCTCCAATCATTTTCAAATTAAACACAGACATCAGTAGGTTATAAGCTCTTTCTGCTTAGTTAGAATTTTATGCTCGTCTGCAGAATTCAGGTATCTAATAAGACTCAGGAGCTAATGCCTTAGTTTTACAACATATAGAACCCTCACATCAAAAGGTCATTCGCGTCCAAGGATTAGATTGATTGCTAGGCTGACTTAATTGTCTGAGAGAACTAGAGAGGACTGAAGCAGCGACATAACATATAGTCTTCATGACATCTTTTCTCACCTGCAACGACAACATCAAATATCTCATGTTCAACTAACATAACTGCGCTGGCCTTCAAGAGAATTCACGATTTCTTCTACCACTTAAGCTACATCTCAGCCCATGGCTTTTTCGCCCTGACTTAGAAAATTCATAGTTCTAGTCACTTCCAGCTAGGACGATGTCTGTGAAAGGATCAACAACTCAGCCTCACATCAACAAGTCTCGGAGCCGGTACCCAGACCTTCGGAGCCGGGCTGCAGGTTTGCAACTGGATAATACATCATCATGAAAGCGAAAAGCCCCAAGCAGTTGATTACACAAACCACTTGACTCCCTCAGGCACGCTCGAACTCTCACGAGGTCACCCATCTCAAATACCGCGAAGCAGCCTATGACAATAGCCCAACACCACCAACCCTTCAAAACTCAGGAGTTAACTCCGTCCAGAATTGAGTTTCGACGACATCGAAACTTTAACCCCGTGTAAGAGATCCCCTTCCCATGGAAAAGCCAAAAATTGTAAGCATCCCACGCTGCTACCCCCAATTAAGCACGCCCTCGAACTCACCTCACTCACGAATCAGGCAGGTATCGTCGTCATAGACAAACTCAAAAAGAACCCTTAAACTTCTCCCCGTCCATCTTCTCTCACTCATCACCAAAGAGGTCGTCATCATCATCCCTTCATGTGCCACGCCTCCACGTCGCCGTCTCATCCCGTCTCAAGATTCAACGTGAGCATCCCAGCTCTTCTCGCGGCCGCAGTGAAACCCTGCATCTAAACCAGCTCCATCTCAAACTCACTCACACAGAAGCTTCGCTGAGAGCCGGCCTTGGTTCTGCGTGGCGTGGGCGTCAAACATCCAGTAAGCATGGCCACCAGGAAGAACCCCCAAGGTGCGAACAACATGTGCCGTTCAACAGCCGCAGCCGGAAACTTTCCTCCTGCCATGATCTACAAGGAAAACCCTGAAGGGAGAACATTCACCTGCAGAGAGACGGACAATCTATTACGGGAAAGGGAGCTTCCTCGTTCAGAATCCGAGTCAAGCTTTTTGCTCAGGTCACTCAAAACGGTACACCCGGAGCATGCCCCGATTTTCAAACTTCATCGCCTGCAGCATCATCACACCTCTTGGCTCCCCCAGAAAGGCGTGGGCGTGTTGGATATCCCCCAAGTCTGGCGCCAAAAACGCAGCGTCGACCGGGATTTCATCTTGACTCACCTTCTTTCCGTCGTTCTTCGCGCGAGCTCCCGATAACCGATACCCACGTGGGTCATCTCCATCTGCGAACTAATCGGTCTTTTTTGGAATTTCAATGTGCGCGTTTTCTGCAATATTCTCCAGTTTTTGATCTTCACCGCGAACGGAACACGCGTCGAACGAACGAACGCGGGTTCGGCGGTAACACGCTAACTACACGAGAAAGAAAAAATGGGAGCCAAGCCCTTTCCCAGCCGATCATGGGAACACGAACCACTCTTCATACGTGGATTTTGTCACTCGGCCGGCGGAAGGCCGAGCGTGAATGAATTCTGGAGAATGTGTGGGTAGGTATCTCTTTTCCGAGGAAGAAAATCCCCGGCGGTTTTAGGCTGGTAGTGTGAGTTGGTAGTGTCCTTGTTGGGCTTGAACGTTGAACCGCAAGACCCCCGCCGAGAGAGTGTCCGAGATTGGGAGCTGCCCTCCAGAGCCGTGCACGGCACCGGCGTTGGTGGCGGCGGCGACGACGGCGAGGCGGCTTTCCCACTCCCCTCCTCTCTTGGCGGGAACACGCAACTCCGAGGCAATATTTTGGCCACGGAAATGTAATTCAACGTAACCTGATCTGACCTTGTCCTTACAAGACCGTGGTGGCAACCGAAATATCAAAAAATCCGGAAAGAAGGAATTACCATTACACAAAAACAGGGCCGGTACAGATACGTCACATACGAGATGAGACGGGATGCGAGGGGAGGGGCGGACGGACAGCCACGGCATCGGATGGGAACTCCGTGACACGCAAAGGGAGAAATAAAAAAGAACCTGCGGGTCGTCGCGCAACCAACCCCCGGCCGCATATCGTCAGCGCAGCAAGGACCGCCGACTGGGCATCAACAGGGACAGAACGAACAAAGGCCTCTTACAACTCAGCAGTTTAGTTGTGGAGGTGCAAAGAGAGGAGAGAGAAAGGTGATTGCGCGTCTGTTGTGTAGAGATGTCGCCGTCCGGTCTCATCTGACCTCTTCCCGCCGCCGGCTGTCATGCCCCCCGAACGCAGCGCATCGCAGAGCGCTTTGCATGTAAATCGGACGCCCCTCTCCCCTTCCATCATCCCAGCGCAAAAGCCAATGTCCACAGACGACGGTGGGGAGGCTTTGGTTGGCTGATGAGAGACGGGGACGGGGAAGGATAAGAACATGAGGCCAAACAGGCGGCCTACAACATCAGCAAACCAACATCGGCCGTCTATTTAGGGTGCTGGGGCCAAGAAGGGCGGGGATGCGATGGCGAGAGGATTGGGCACGCCTGCGACGGAGAGTGTGCAGGGAGAGTGCCAGCTGTGAGGGAGAAGTCACGATACGGAGAACAGGAACAGGGTTTGGAGAGAGGGAAGGGGATTCCAAGTTTGGCGCGGTCGTGAAAATTGGCCGCTGCCACCTTTTGCCCTTGCGTCCCACGGGCGTCTCTGCACACGGCGCTGTTCATTCGCAGGTGTTTCCAGAAAGCTCCGGTCTTTTCCTGAACAACAGCTTCTAAGGCGGGGCGGCGAAGGGCGATGTAAGAGTCACGATGCCATGTGAGCGGACGATTAGACGAGCAGGTTGCCGGAAGGGTCTTTACGAGTATTCCGTGTGTTTTCTTCTGGGAGGGGCGAAAGCACTGTGGCGGCGCGCGAACACGATTTGGAAACAAGCAAGAAGCAAATGGAAAAAGAAGGGGGCGTTGTATTATTCCTCTGGTGTTCCAGTGGAAGAGGAGACGTCGGGGATACGCTGTGCCTGATGAGCCTGTCGATGAAATGTGAGGATGCTCCGTGATAGGGTCGTTGGTTGGCCGTCCGTTGCCGGAGGGCCGGAGGTCCAGCAAGGCAGTGGACGACGGTGCGGGAACAGGAACAGGATGCACGATAGGACGAAGGAGTTGCAACAGCACCGGCCCCCGAACCCGTCCATACAGCAAGCATCAACCGCCAAGTCACTTGTAGGATGGAAATGCGCGATACAAAAGGTACAGTGCATCAGCGCGGATTACACAACAAACACCTTGGGATGGTCGGTCTCTGCCAATCCCTTGGATATATACCGTTTTATGACGATCCCCGTGCAAGAAAATGCCCATGGCCGCCGGATGATCGGCTGAGTCGGGCTTATTGTGGGATCGTCGCCATGCTGCTGCTTCTCTTGCTCACTGTGCGTGTGTGCTTCCTGAGTGCCGGGCGGGCTGCGCTGTGCTGGCTGGGGGTTGAGTTTTCGTCGTGCGTGCTGGGTACCGCCGATCGTTTGCTGTTATTACCTCGTTGGGAATCTTGGTCTTGGAAGAGAGAGGGGGAGAGAGGGGAGGGGGGGCGTGGGCGTGGGAACAAAAAAAAAAAAAAAAGGCGAACAATGGAGAGCAAGGAGAGAAGAGCAGAGTGCGAAAATAAGCAAAGAAGGGGTTCCTCGTTGGCTGAGAGGATGGGATTGGGACAGAGAGAGAAAGGCAAAAGATCACGCAAGACGGCGAAATCTCGAGAAAGCCGGGCCTTGCAAAATGGGAGAAAGTTTGGGAGATTTTGGAAATGCCATGGCGGCATTCCAGTTTTCTTTTCGGGTTAGCAGCGCCGTGTTTGTGGCTTGCGGGCATTTCATTTGGATTTTTTTGTTTTGCAACAGCAGGCTCCTAGCAAGTACCAAGTAATTACGTCCAGATTTCTGGGATTTAATTTCGGGTGTTTTGTTCGCTCATACAGTACCTCGATACATTTGCAACTCTTGCTGAAATAGTTCTGAGCGCTGCGCGATGGAGAAAAGAACAGCAAAGCTTGTGGAATGCCTTGCCGGCTGGGGAATGCTTGGTGTGTGAGGTTGCAACGCGGACCAAGACTGCGGCTGTGCGGCCAAGGGGGTGGTGCAGTAGAGGAAGAAAAAGCCGGATGGCCTTCCGTGATTTTTGATTTTGTTGGAAGAAAAGTCCCTAGGTTGTCAAGGAGTCAAAGTATGGATGAGAATGGAGCCTGCTCTGAAGGGTTTGTGAAGGGAACCATGCTCGATGGTAAGTTATTGCGCACGGTGGAGCAGGCTCGTTCGTCCAACCATTTGCTCAAGACGGCCTCTCCCCCATAGCCAACATGACGAGGGGGGCATAACAACTGCGACGTTGTACACGACTTGTATCATAGAGTCATTCAAGTGTCCGCAGACCGTCTTTTCTGCCTTGCCTGCCCACTGTTCGTGGGTTTCGTGGACCGTATGCACATGTAATGATGATGATCACGTCCGCTCACCATCTCCGGCACGTACTTGTGACTTGACCATGTCTCCGGATATTTCAGCGGCGTATCGGGGAGGACGGGGAGTGGGCACGGAGGGGGAGGAGGTTGGTTGTTGCATGGTAGGCATTGGCCCTTCTCTAATGACGATGATCTGCCTGTCACGATTCAATGGATTCAATGCCGTATGGGCGAGCGGCAACGGAGAGATCTGCTGGGAAACACACGATGACTCGACGAACGATGGTCGAGGGGCAACGGCGGTCCTGAGGGATGGTTTGTTTCTGGTGAGACGGTGAGGCAAATGTTATCTGAACCGAGTCGGTGCTGTATTAGGCTTCCCTGTTTTTGCGTTTTCATCCAGCCTGCCTCGCATCGTAGCAAGGCGAACCATGGGACGGTGCAAACAGCCTTTGGTGATGCTTGAAGTTGGGCATGGAGATCGTCTTTTTTGATAATGCAAAAGTTGAGGCGATGGTGTGGTGTCCATGTTAGTTAGCGTGTGTTCCCTGGCGAAGCTGACGGATTTCTGTCAGCGATGTAGCCCCCAAGGCTCTTCCCCAGACGTTGGCTATTTTGATGAGTTGGTGAAACAACACCGGCGGCAGAATGACAGATACTTGGACCGCACGGTTGGACGGAACGGTGAACGATAGTGAACTGCGCGATAAGGCGGGGGAGACGTCGCTTGAAGGGTGACGAAGATGGAAGTGGGGATGGCGGCAAAGAAGAAGGCTGAGGTTGACTCGTGACTGGACGGAGCTGTGTTGTGAGGCAGGGAAGCGCCTGCTAAGATGGCACTGGTTGAACGGAACATAGATCTGAGAGGCTGAAGGCGAACGAGGGACAGGTTTGAGCCGTCGATCCGATGACATCACTCGGCCGGTGTCAGGGGCTCCGGGGTACCTTGTCCGGGGACCCCCTCGGTGTGTCAGGTTGGCTGTTGAGCTTGCAGCAACAGGAAAGATCCGACGGTTGTGGCGCTGAAGTCACTCGGAGGGGCGCAGGCAGATAATTGCGTGTTGAGGGCCGGTTTGCCGTTCAGTCAGCTGCAGCCGCAGGACTGCGTCGGAAATGGAGGAACCGAAAAGAAGAAAATGGATGGTTCAAGTAACAAGATGGGGGGTTCAGGCCTCCGATGCAAAGTTCAAGGGGCCAACAGGAAGTTTGTTGCTGACAGTTGAGGGGATTGGACAAGTGCCAGATATGAAGGCCCGAGGGGAAGGGAGGACAAGGGGAGGGGGCTCTGCGCGAAGCGAAGCGAAGAAAAGGCTCTTGAGATCGAAGCTGTTGTTTCCAGGGTCCCTGCATCGGAGACACACAGCGTTATGCTTCTTTCGCGATTCCGACGGTTGATTTCCTTCTCTTGCAGCAGCAGCTATCCGTAAGCGTAACCGGTGAATGTGCAGCAGGCAGATTAGGAAAGGCATCGCAGGCTGCCCTCCTGTCACTTCGGCGCCTTCGGTTTTCTGCCCGGCATGCCTTTCCTTGACTTGTTCGTGTGCTGCCTTGCATGTCCCTGTCCCGTCCCCGTCTCTGGTCCCAGTCGACCCGTGGCGCTGGCCGAGCTAATGAAGTGTGCGCGAGGAACATTCGTGTACTATAGTACCCGTAAAAGGTCGCGTTGAATATGACTTGGGTCGGGCGGCTGTTCTAATGTAGGAACGGGGCCGAGAGGGTCTTGGGGTGGATGTGGGCAGTCAAGTGACGGCTGAGGGTTTTGGGCATTGGGGGCCTACCGCTACCTCAGCGCGCAGCCAGTGGGATAGGGATCCTGTCATATTTGCGGACGGCGGTATCCCGAGATGTGACAGGAAGGGGCCGTGGCGCCTGTGGACGTTGCTGCCGCAGTGTTTCGACGAAGCCATCGTGGCTGCCCAATCCCCCGCCACGAGTAAGTCAGCCATGGATGCCCTGCTCCGCCGGTCTCCGGCGGGAGAAACGAATTCGACATGACGGTTGATAAGGGCTGGTTTAGCTGGTTGAATTAACGAGAGAGAGACGACGAGGCATCGTCTTATGATCACGGTATGGTGATGTCTAGCCAAGGTGAATCCGTCGTATCTGATCTGACGGCTTGTTGACGATAACACGAGAAGGAGCGGAAGAAACGGTTGGACGGGACGGTTGATCGATCATGAAGGGGTCAGAGGGCAAAGAGACACCCCCACAGCAACCCTGTGCGGCCCCCCGTGCCCCCATAACAAGTGCGTGAGGTAGCTCAAGGCCCCTGATATGGTTGGCGAAACAAGCGACGGGTGGTGTTGGAAAGTGAGGGGCGGTGATTCAAGATGGAAGGCAGCATGGCAATCGGAATCCGCTGTAGGCTGGGCATAATATCACGACGGGCCTTTGGTTGGCGTGTAGTTTCTGATGTGCTTGATGTGCCCCTCTTGCGGCAAGGCCGCCAAACCGGCTGGTGTCTGCCGGAGAGTGGGCGGCGGAGAAGGGCGCGCGCCAGTCAAAAGGCTCGCGCTAGACTTGGCGACAGGTTGCGATTCCTCCAAGTTCCCGAGTTCACCTCAAGTTTCCCAAGTTCCCGCTCTGCTTCGTCGCGGCGGGTGGAGAAGGGGGGATCCCAGTCTTGACCGTGGAGGGTATGGCGTCACAGGCGCTGATCAGCCAATTTTTCGGCGGCAGGGGTGGTCCAAAGGGTTGCCGTTGCTGCAGCTGGTTGGCCGCGGCCGAGGTGTACTGCACAGTAGAGGGTGAAAGACAATTGTAAGTACAGTGGGAGTACTGCGTCTTTCGTGCCGCTGCGGCAAGGTACTGGCTGCCTTGCACTGCGTGTGCGTCTTCGCTCTGCAGGGCGGTGCGGTGCGTGTGTAGATTCAGGGGTCCCTCGATGACGAGAGGGGAGCTTGCGGTATCTGTACACGTGGAAAGTAGGTCAGCAGCCAGCGGAGGTGAGGTCAGCGCAAGAAAAACAAAATTGCTGCTTCTGTCCCGCCAGGGGCTTTGCTTTTGCCATCATAGCAGAGGTCATTCATGCTGCAGCGGTTTGCAGGGGGCTGACACGGCAGGAGTAGGGGGGCCGTCAACGGTCGCACAACGCCGAAAGTGACGATCGAGAGGTGAACGATCAGAAATTAGAATGCGGTGAGGAAGGATACGTCCGTGGAGGTAAGGCAGAAGCAAAGGCGATAGAGGGCAGGGAGGAGAGGACAAAACAAAATAAAACTCTTCTTCTCGAAGTGACAGATGGCTGGTTGATGGAGACAATGTGTCGGCAAGACTCCGTGTCACACACGTTAGTGCCGTGGACTAGTGTAGGTAGAAGAATTCGGAAGAGGTCGAAGTATCGTGAGTTTCAAGGTGAAGGACGGCGGATGCGGAGGAGATGAGCGGACAGAGGAGGGGCGGCGAGGGACAGGCGGCGGATGAAGCAGAATGGAGGGGGAGAAAAAAAAAAAAAAAAAAAAAAAGGCACGTATCGAGTCAAGATGCGAGCACCTTAGCTTCACACCGTTCAGCGTCACAATGTGTGGGGAAAGAGCAGAGTGACATATGGGCAGAAAAATATGCCTGAGGTTCAAGGCCAAATTAGGCCCGGGACACCGAATTAAAGGACCCGCCGTTGCGGTACGTAGCGGTACGTACTGTGTGGCTTCCAGGAACCCAGCAAAAAGAGACCAGTCAGGGTGCAAGAAAGAAAGGGAAGCAACAGTCCCCTGTTTTTAGCAGCTTCCATTGGGACCAGTGAGGGAAGGAAGTCCTGAGGTACGGTATCTCCTGGAAGCACCTTCCCTGATTCCTCCGTCATCGTGCCTGCCTTCCATCCTTCTTGCTGCCAACCTCGCCGAGGAAGGAACTGCCCGAGTCTTAACTTTTAATTAGTTAGGCAGGTACGTACCGACTCGTGCCTTCCACAACGACAAGTGCCATGTTCAATCGGGGCTGGGAGAGGAAGGAAAGCAAAGCAAAGCAATGGAAGCAAAGGAAAGACCGCTGCAGTGGCTGCACAGACATGCAGGTGGGGGAGAGAGCTAGCATCCGTCCGTCTCAAGCGCAAACATCACAAACACGCCGTCTACGCATGGTTTTGAATGGCATCGAGCTGAAGCCCTCGTCAATCTCAATTCCAGTGTCGGTGTGTCTCTCCCCTGCACCCGCGAGCAGAATAACACCGGCAGAAGCCAGCTGGGGCCAGCACACCGCGGCATCAGGCACCACCACCATCGTGGGTGGGTGCTGCATTCTCAGTTTCTCGATTCAGCAGATCAACAACACCACGAGACCCCGAGACCCGGCATCTCTCCTGCTTGCATAAGGCACGCCTTCTTTCCGTACCGCCTGCATCATCGCAACCGTGTGTGTCGCCGCCGATGAATACCTGACTGCGATAATACCCCCTCGAGTTGCTCAAACGCAGAGGAAACAGGCGCGCATCTCATCGTCGTCTTGACCTCCATTTCACGCCACACAAGACAAGCCAGACAACTGGAACCCAGAAGTTACTTTGAATCGTTGCGATACTTCCACGGGTCTGAGGTTCAGGTTCAGAAGCCGGCCCCATCATTCCCACCTACCGGTCGCCATCCACACCGGTCAACGAAGCACCACTCAACATCGCACACCGCACAGCCGTTGGAGCATATCTTCTGCCCATCGTCAATGTCAACGTCGAGCTTCCGCTTCAGCTCCTCTCTCGCGCTCGAGTACCCGGGAGACAGACAACCTCAGCACTACCACACGATCCGCAGTCCGCCCACCACCGCTTTGAGGCGCACCGACCAACCGAAGCTGCAAAGAGCCTCGCTCTCTCTCTCTCTCTCTCTCTCTCTCTCTCTCTCTCTCTCTCTCTCTCTCCAAATAAACACCTGGCTACGTAGAGAGGCGCAACACAACAACAGAGTTGCAGAGACGATACGAATACAACAAAACGGTTGCGATAACATCATCCTGCTCCACACCGCCGCTTAAGCCAGTCGCCAACCCGTTACGGATCCCCTGCGCGCTGGTCCTGTCTCTCCCATACTTCCTAGTACGTGTGCAGGGTACTTACTTGGCTACCCCTGTCGCGTCCATCCCTCACCCTCCTCCACCCTGACTGAACCCAAGCAATCCAAGGCTCCCAAGCCTTCGACAACCCTTGGGGATCACCCCCGTCCTACCCTCTTCTCAGTAACGACCATCATACCGCTCGTCCTACCTACGACATTGGGCGAAAGGCACGAAGGCACCAGCTCTCTGATCGACACCACAAGCCCAGCAGCGGGCAGTCATCACTCAGAGCAGCGCTTGTCCCCCCCAAGTACCGCAGATCGCGGCCTCCTGCTCGCCTGTAGACGTCAACTGTCGACCCAAACCCACACCCAGCCAAGCCAGCCATCGTCGTCCATTTTCTCCTGCTCTCTGCCATTCGCCATTGGCAATTCCTATTCCCATTCTTTTTCATTGTACCCCCGATTCCTGTGCAGAGTATCTGTACCTAGAACGAACACACTACGTACACTACCGACACACACGACGTCGACGCAACCGCCTTGACTCTCGGTCGCAATCCCGTATTACTCCCACGACATTCCCACTCTCGGATCACCTATTCTCTGGGGCTCTCTTCTCTTTTCTCTCGCTCCTCAAATTCCGATAGCCATTTCAGGACCCCCACCCATCAAGGGCCAGCATTTGCCAACAAGCAAAAGCCAGCAAACCGAACCAGTGTCCGTACTACGCAGTACCTAGGCACACCTCTACTTGGTAGGAAGGGTACTTCGCAGAGAGGACCACCCGGCGCGAGGCGAACCTGCGAGCACTCCACGAGCATCAAGAGAGACCCATATTCCACCACCTGGCGACAAGGAAGACAAGGGGAAGGGGAAAAATTCAAAGCGACTCCTCGACAACTCTGCCCAACCCAAAAACCCACCCACACCCACGAGACCTCGTCCCCCATTCATACCCTTCTGCGGCCCACCGCGCGTTTTTTTCTCTCACTCTTGCCCGTCTTCTTGGGTTGCCTTCTTTTTCATCTGCTCTTCTTCCCTACCTCTCCCGCCCTCCGGCTCCTGTCCCTGTTTGAGAGACCGGTAGGACCCTACTTGCTTCCGGAATACAACCACCACTACCCCTACATTCCATAATACCTCACGCCCCATATACACCACCACCACCACCATCACCGCTACCACCTTTGCAACCACCTGACTCTTTCTTCCTTCATCCTCGACTACCCCCCCTCCGCCACTGTTCGCTCACTATACCAAGCCCTGACCCTGCTTGCATGGTGGCAAGACCCCGTTTCCCAACTTGGACCTGGTGACGGAGTACCATTCAATTCAACCACATTTGCCTTTTGAGCCGCCCTCTCGCACTCCAATTCCTGCAGACATTCAGTTTCTGCATACCTACTCAACCGAATCCCACCTCCATTGATCCCACGATAATCTTCACCGACAATCGGCACCCCGAAACAAGTCATAGCATCGTGACGACGATAATTCAGCATCATGGACAACGAACACCAAGAACAGCACGGCGAATCGCACCTGCCTCCTCACATTGAGCGCTCCCACTCGAGCTCTTCCTCGTCATCGGTCGACCACGAGCACGACGAGCCCCAGATCCACCAGCCTACCCCGATTCGCCCTCGCCTACCAAGCCGGAAGAGCAGTGGACCGCTAGTCGTGCCGAGGGATAGCTCAGCTGTTGGGCCAATTGATACCGAGTTTGGGCCGGACGATGTGAGGGCAATGAGCCCGAGGAGGACGAGCGAAGACATCGAGGCTCTGGGAAGAGAAGCCAGGGAAGAGTTGAAGAGGTAAGGATTTGAACCACCACGCGGCATCTTGTGGACCTGAACGCTGACCAACACTTTCCAGACATGCGAAGGCACTCCAAGAGTCTCTTCTCACCATCTTCAACCGCATCGAAGCCGTCCGCGAAGAGCACGACAAGCTCGACAGCAACAACAAGTTCCTCCAAAAGTACATTGGCGATCTTATGACCACCAGCAAGATCACCGCGCCACCAAGCAAGGGCAAGAAATAAGCTGTTGGCAGGACAGCGGAGGAAGAGGAGGAAGACACCCAGCATAGTCTGGTCCGCGTTGACACATCGACGAATGATCGGGACGCGAGATACACTTATTCGACCACAAGATTGAGGTCATCATCAGCCTGGCCAACCGAGCACACGGCACGGCTTTCTTGCTAACCATGGATATCCCACTACCCGGGCAAATTACCCCGGGGCACTCGCTACACAGCATAATCGGACACAGCTCTCAGGATTCGAGGGCATGATACCCCTTGTGGCCGAGTTGGCCTGCAGCGTTATATTCATCATTTCGTCTACGGCTTCGGCACGGTTACGGTATTGGAGTGGATAACAAAAACTTGCATCGGTTCGCGACTTGTACACTAACGATCATCATCATTGGGGTTCTCAACACCATCAAATGACACACTGGGCATTGGGTAGCATTTGGCGTCACGGTTACTGGTAAAAGGCTTCGGGCCTTGGGAATTATTACATTACGCTCGCATTTTTGTGTATATACCTGCTGTAGGCGGAGAAGGCGTCGACCTTCAATTCAACCAAAGTTTTGTGGCAGACACCGTGAGTGGTGTGGTTCGTGCAACCGAGACATGCGACAACAGCAATGTACAGAGCAACGTAGAACACGAGGTCACCCAGCGGGTCTGAGTGCTCAATCTTCCATACCCAGTTTGCCGGCGTTCACGCATACTTTGCGGCTGTCAGAAATTTTACCGCCGCCACGCGACGATCCACCGCTTACGATCCCCAAGGCTGCAACGACGTCATTCGCCACCCCGGGTACCAGTCACGTCGCGACCCGACCACCAGCCACCCGACGGAACACGAACGATGGAACACGAAATGGGGGAACACAGGACAAGAGGCTCTCGGGTTTTGCCGAGATGGTATCAGCACGGGACAGGAGGAAACTTGATCTGCGGCTACAGCTCTACGACACGACACCGACTGCCGCTAACGACCGTTCCACGCGACTAACGGGGGTACACCAGGGAGCATCGGTCGCACGACGTCGACGTCGTTTGGATGGCTGACGGTGCGACACGACTGACATCAGGCGTGACTGGAGATTGGGCGCTGTGTACATGATGGACAGAGAAGTGTGGGAAGTCTACTGGATTACATGCGTTCAGTCTACGCGCCGCCGACGGGGAGGTTTTTGGGTGGAAAGTCAATTCACCATTTTTGGGGCAACAGCCGACGAACCACGGACCGAACTGCTGTTGTACGATGCTTATTTGCTCAGGGGGCGAAGAGGGCTGATGACGACATGTTGAGGGGAGGCGGCGATCTGTCAGAAAGCGGTTGTGATCGGGGCCCCGGGGGGCGGGATGGTTGGGCTGGGGGCTTGCGGGCTGGCGTTTGAGGGCCCGGTCGGGGTTGTCCACAGCTGATCGTCGGCGCGGGGGATGCTCGGCGAGGTTTGAAGAGTGTTTGGTTGTTGAGGGGCTTGAGGACCCTGATGCCGTGTCGGATGCAAATGGCATCTGCTGGTGATTTGTACGGGGAGCGCATGCGAATTGTCATCATCATGTGATGGTGGCTTCATGTTGTTTGAGTCTGGTGCGGGGAGGCAGGATGAGAAGTATGCCGGCATGGCTTTTCGTAAATCATCCCGTTCGCTTCTGTTTGAGGGGTGTGTGGTGATTTATTTGTCCTTGGCGGCGCATGCAAGAAGATGTCCTGCCGGTGATTGGGAAGGCTTGCAGGTTTTGTGTCGCAGTGCCGCTGAATCTAAGACGCCATCTTGTACGGCGAGTGTGCGCGCTGCAGGTCGGCCTTGATGGCCGGTCGGCAACCGTCCGCCGGTACTGTGAAGCGGTCGACGTCCCGCGCCCGAGTAGCATTTCCGATCGAGCAGCTCCTCATCGGAGCCAGGTCCGGACGGGGTTCATCGCGATGCCTAGGCTTTTCGGCCGGGGCCGAATTTCGAAAGGGTCCTACCGGACTCGACCTAGTGCCGTTTTTTAGGCCGCAACCAACCTTGAGTCGGGAGCGTTAGCGGGCAAGAAGAAACGGTCATTCTCATTTTTTGACCTTCGTGTCTAGAATACCTTACTCCCTTTTGTTGGTTTCTTTCACTCCCTGTCGTCGATGAGTGCGGGCAAATGACGTTTGCCAGAGATCGAGCGACACATTCTTCTCTGACTCTCTTGTTGGTTCCTTTTTTTGCACGTGGATTTAAGCTGTGGCGTAACTTTCGTCGGGCATGAATCGCCAAAAGCACTCAAGGGAGAGGAAGGGACATCGTACCATCGTGGCACGGGTCTGACACGGCAAGGCATTCAAGATGTCAAATCGCGAGGATTTTCTTCTTGTCTTGCCCTGTGAGACTGTCATGAAGTTGACAGCCGACGCGAACAACAACAGACTGGCTTGCGCAATTTCTCTCTTCTTCTACGGTCTTCAGCGCGGTGATTTCAAAACTACATAGGCCCAAGCCCCGCACATGGAATATATGTTCCGGCGACATGACGCACTCCCGACCCTGAAAAGGGTCTCGGAAGTGGTGTATAAAGGGGGGTCCTTCCAAGTCATGTCCATCTATTTCTTCATTCCAGAGTAGATAATTAGACTTATTTTGTCTTCCAAAGATCAGCCCATCGCACCACCACGCCCACGGCAGATACCGCTCTGACACAAGAAGAAGAAGAAAAGCCGAACCGAAGCCGACGCCATCACGATGTCTCACCTCAAGTACTACGCCTACGAGGGGGTCGGCGAACGGAACCTGAAGAACTTTAGCTACAACCAGGCTGTGAGAGTGGGCGACAAGATTGAGTGCGCAGGCCAGGGTACGACGTCATCCATCCCCTTCTTGCCTCCCTTTCCTGCCCGACCATGTCACCTTATACCACGTAACGTTAACTAACGACGCAACAGGCGGCTGGGACCCCAAGACGGGCGAGTTCTTCAAGGAGATCAACGCGCAGATCGACCGGGCCTTTGAGAATGTCGAGCTGAACCTGAAAGACGCCGGCGGCAAAGGGTGGGAGCAGGTGTACCGCGTCAACTCCTACCACGTGCCCATCAACGACGAGGCGCTGGCGGCGATGGTGCGGAACTTCAACAAGTGGATGCCGAATCATAAGCCCATCTGGACGTGTGTGGGCGTCACGAGGCTTGGGGAGGATGATATGAGGGTTGAGATTGAGGTTGTGGCGCATGATCCGGAGGGAGCTGCGAAGGCTGGGTCGGTGTAGTGATAAGGAGAAATATGAATCATGAGAGTTTTTTTGAAGGCAATGAGTGAGATAAAAAGGATGAGGTCGATTTTGCATCAGATGAACCGTCCTGGCTTTACGTACATTAGAGATGATCTTGTCTACAGTGTCTGAATCAATCTCACCGGCGACTACCATCTCGAGTTGGAAAGCACCAACGCACGCACATAAACCAAATAGTGATCGTCATGGCTGTGAGTCTCCGATTCATGTTTCCATTAAACGTCTAGTCTCATCTATATGACAAGATCCCCTCAAAGTTCCCCCGTATTAAAACGCCGAATTCGCAACCATTTTCGCTTCAATGGAATAGGCGGAAGTTCTCTCAACTGTACAAAGTTTGAAGGGTATATCCGCATGCAACTACCTTGCCCTCATACACAGGCAGGTCTCTTATGCCTTGCCGGCCTGGACGAGGAGGGCGGCGTGCTGCTCGGGGTGGGTCTTCTCGACGTTGCCCTTGGCCATCTTCTTCATGAGCATGTTGGCCTCGATGTCGACCTCCTCGCGGAGAATGAGGTTGGCGCCCTCGTTGACGACGCGCCACTTGCCCTGGATGACGAGGGTGCCGACGGGGGGCTTGGCGTTCACGAGGGTGTCGACGCCGTCCTCGAGGTTGCTGATGGTCAGCTGGTAGGTGGTCTGGCCGATGGGCTTCTTGTCGGTGACGGAGTAGGTGGCGGACTGGCCGAGGCCGACGGAGCCGGACTCGAGCTTGTAGGAGACGAGGGCCGGGCAGAGCGTCTTGACCATCAGGTCGTGGTTATGCATGGCGGCGAGGACCTGGTTGCGGTCGACACCGGCGGGGACGGGGGTGGAGACGACGGTGGAAGGCATTTTTGCGGTTGTGAGGTGTTTATTGTCCGGGGAGGGAAGATGAGTGAAGGAAGAGAATGAGTGAGTGTGTGTGGGTATTGTTGAAAGTGGTGGAGAGTGAAGCTGGAGATGCACGATGACCAAACATTGCCCCGGGAAGGTTCTTATAGATGTCTCTCCATGCCGTCGCTCAGGCCGGGCGTTCGTGTCTCGTGGTATCTTCAGACGACTGAGAGGCTACGGTGCCTTTTGCTCCTCCGGCACGTCTGTCTCCCCTGACCATCACCCTTCACATCCACGCCGGACCATCTCCCTAATGCAGACAAGACAAGAACGACGCGCACCGTTACGCCGCTGACGGTTTGAGGTCGCCGTGTTCGCTCGTTCACGGTGGTGGTGGGGGGTAAGGAGAGATGGGAAGGGGGCCAATGCCCGCGAGTTGCAGGAGACGCAAGCAAGGAGGCTAAACTGGCACCGGGCCGGCCGTGCCCCGGCCGTGCTCCCGCCGAGCCGGACGTTGGGGCATGGAGCTAAGCAGACGTGAGGCTTGCGGCGCTAGCGCGGCGCGGCGGGCTGTTTCTTTTCTTGGGCTGTTGGGGTTGTGTGAAAATAGGTCGGCGGGCATCCGTGGAGAAGTCCGTCCGTGAGTGCGGGATGTCTCTCTCACCAGCCGCAGGATTCAGGGGAAAAGGGGAGACAGCGATGGGAGATACCAGTCGAAGCAAACATGGAAGACAATTCTGTTGGTTTGCCACGGTAGATTCATTGTGTTTGACGTGGTCTTTGATCAGAGTGTTTCAACCCCAGAAACATGGTTTCTTTGTGACCCGGTGGTGGTGTGCGTGCCAAAGGACCGTCGGCCGCAGTCCCAAGATCCCCAAATGTGACCAAACATGTTCACAGAACGATGTCAACTGTGCCAATCAAGGCAGAGTTCGTCCGAGAAATGCAGCCAAGAAACCACCTCACACGCGTGTCGCTCCTCTCCGCAGAGACTTGACGCGGCCCTGGCCATTTCGAGAGGGCCCAAACGGGCCTTGGCATCTGTGGGAAGCTTTGAACTGTCTGCAGCTCTTTGAACCCCTAATTTCATCTCAAGTGCGATTGAGTCTTGACGGAGGGAGTGAGGGAGGAGTAGGGCGATGGCGCAGATCTGTGCTGGGTCAGCTAGTCCGGTCCCCCGATTTTGGCGGCCAGTTGAGGCTCAACCAAGGCCGTTTGATCAAGATGCTCGGCATAATCATCCCTCTTCGTGGGACCCCCGCATAATGTCTTAGATCCGGTGAAGATGGATCAGTCCGCTTATCAACATCATCGCGGGCCGAGATTTGTTGGCTGACTTCCTCCGCGTAAGCTCGCGTCGCATCCGGCAGATGGAAACACGTCCAATGAACCGCTGCACCCTCCAAAACAGCATCATTCTCAATCTCCTCAAACACACAGGTCTGAGTGTGTCCTTGCATAGGGCCAGACGGGAGGCAGCGATCGGCATGGCACCGGACTTGGCTTTGGGGGTGGTCGTCGGTGCGTTTGCTTTTTTAGATGCGTGGCGCTAAAACGAGGCAGGCCAGAGGCAGCACGCAGCACGCAGGAACCGCTGTCTGTCCGTGTCCCTCTCGGCCCATGGCGTCGCGCCCGCCTCTGTTTATGACGGAGCGGGATGTCAATCTCGGGGCTTCGCGGTTGAGATGTTGGGCGCGGGGAGGATCTGCGGTGCCTTGGAAAACATGCGATTCTGAGATAGGGGTCCAGGGGAAGGATTGGGAAGGATGAAAATGCTCCGGGGCGACATGAACGAATTTGACCCTGCTGTGTGAATGAGAGCGTCGATTGCCTTGGCGGTCGTGGATGACTGAGTCGTAGCACTTGGTCTCGAGCAGTGTATCAACGTGAAAGGTGCTGCTATGTTCCCATGCTGATTTGTTGAAGTTGGCTGTGGTCGTTGCGAGGAGCTGAGTGGTTCTTGGCGACAGGATAGGATGAACTGTCTCGGCGCTAGGCCGCGGAGTGACGTCCTGTTAGAGTTCTATTTTGGGTTTTGCTTCCGATGAGAGCCCCGAGCTGAGAGACCTTGGTCGAGAGCTTTACTGGAGCGTTCCCAGCCCATCATTGTTTGCAAATTGGTAGATAAATGGCATGACGATCCCTCATTCGTTTGAAGCAACTAGGTCCTCGTTAAGCCGGCATTGCTGGTTGCTTTTGATTGCAACGGCTGAGTATCTTCCCAAACAAAGCGGTAAACATCCCTCTAGGTATTTGAGCAGTCTTGTAAGCCGATATGTGTCAGAAAATGTTTCCGGAAAATGCTCAACATCTGGTCAAGCGATGCTTCTCAATTACTCTCCAATGTTCTTCTCTTCTACTGCGTACACTCCGAAGTGCCTTATTCCCGGCAATGACAGTCTTACATCCCAACCAATCATAAACCTTCACCCGTGACGTAGAGGGCAAGCGGCGGGGGGTCCGCGGGATACATATTCCGCTCAGCTTAGTAACCTTTCTCCAAGCTCCATGTGATTGGCCCCGCACGTTTGCTTCTCAGTGAAAGAGCGGGTTCGTCAGACGACAGACACAAGCCACGGCGAAGGGCAGAAGGGGGTCATCTCGTTGCTGGACTCTTCCCTCGTCGCAACCAGAGGAATCTGTATTCCGCTCTCTCTCCGCGTGCTCCAGACCATTCAACCGATTCTGTGATCACACCCTTGCAAACCCCCATCGGCCAGCTTGAATCTCCGCCTCCGTCCGTCATCTTGGCCGCTATGCCTCAACCGTCAACGGAGCGGGCCGCGAGCCAACCGAAGCGCAGGTACACCTCGAAGGCCTGCGAAGAGTGCAGACGTCGCAGGGCAAAGGTGGGTGGATTCTCCTCTGTCTTTCTAGATTGTCTCATCACCCATGTCTGCTCGTTGTGTTTCCTCTTCTGGTGACATAAGAAAGTATGTTGACATCATACCTTGCCCCGGTTTGTTAGTGCGATGGACAACGCCCGGTGTGTACCCGCTGCTCCGAGCGCAACATCAACTGCATGTACAGGAGCGAGGAAGACGGCCGCAAGCCTGCCTCAAAGTCGTATGTGCAGCTCTTGAGGAATAGGATCGACCTGCTGGAGGCCGTTCTGCAGTCTCACTCCATCGACATCGAGGCCTCCGTCGCGCAACTCACCGCGGCGGGGACCACCCCACAGCTGAATCCCGTCTCGACCGCGTTGGCGTCCGGGAGCAGCGACCCGGCGCTGGCTGGTCTTAGTCCTTCGGCGTTTGACGACCTCTGCACAACGTTCGAAGGCGCGTTGTCGCTGGATGAGTCGGTGAATTACGACCAAGATGGAGAGATGCGATACTTTGGACCGTCAAGTGGGCGGTTGGAGTTTCAGACTGGTGAGTTTCATTCGACCTATGCTGATTTGAAATTGCGGTATTCACATGTACGAAGAAACCACGCCCGAAGCTGAAGATCAAGAAAGCAGTCCTGCAACAATGAAATCTGTGGATTCGAACTGCTATATTCTCCCACTCGAGAGACTTGAGAGTGAAAACTATCCAGAAGACCTTACAAATGAGCTGATTGACTTGTTCTTTGAGTACCAAAACCCATGGTGCCAGATCGTCGACGAGAAGCTGTTCAGACAGAGCATGAAGACCAAAGGGCGGTATTACAGCCCTTGCCTCCTCAACTGCATTCTCGCTCTAGGGTCACGATACACAGACAGGATCGACGTACGCTTGCGGCCCGAAGACCAGAATTCGGCCGGCAAGCCGTTTTTGCAAAAGGCAGAGGTGCTCCTCCACAAAGACATGAAGCGCCCGTCCATTACAACCATTCAATCAATGTCAATTCTGGTTGGGGTTTACGTTGTAAGTTATCTCACTCACCGTCTGTATCATTGGATGCTAATATAGACAGTCCTATGGTTGCGATGCTGCCGGTTGGCTACATCAAGGGATGGCAAATCGGTTGGCTCTCGACATGGGCCTTAATGTTGACGCTACATCTCTGGCTGGCTCAAATCTCATTCCCACCGAAGAGATTGAACTGAGACGGCAGATGTATTGGGCACTGTACTGTGATGACAAGCTCGCGGCTATTTACACCGGCCGTGTTTGCAACTTCTTGGTGCGTGCAACAACTCATTTCAGATGAACCCCAGTTGACATATCACAGGACGTCCAAGGAGCAGTCAATCTCCCTTCAGTCCCAGAACGGATGAGTGACGGTACCACAGACGCCAACGAAATGACTCGATGTACGAAGCACATCCTTGTTCACCGAGCACTCATCGGCCTCTGCCGCATTCTCGAAAACATCCTGCTGGCCCTGTAAGATCCGTAATTTCAGCCTCACTATGAGCAATAGGACTAACCTTCACAGCTACGCTCCAAAACCACTATACAAAGGGCCCCAAAGGATATCCTTCCTCCACTCGTGCACCCTCGAGCTCAAGACGTGGTTCTACGAACTCCCAGCCGACCTGCGCATCGACCGCCCCAACGACATCCCCCAGGTCTACACGCTCAACATGGTCTACCACACCTGCTGCATCCTCCTCTTCAAACCGTTCCTCCTACGCCCGAAGCAGACCACCACCACGCCCAAGACGGACGCCATCAAGCGCGCAGAAACCCTCTGCATCGAGTCCGCGAAGCGCATCTGCCTCGCCAGCAAGAAGTACCGCCAGGTCTTTGGCGGCTTCCGCAGAAGCCCCATCTCCGCGACGCACTGCATCCTCACAGCGTCGCTGGTGCTCATCCAGTACGCGAGCCCGGACCCGGACATGAGCAACAGCGGGCGGCCGTGCTGCACGCCGTACATCGAGATGTGCCTCGAGGTCCTCGGCGAGCTGTCGACGTCGTGGAACCCGGCGGGGCGGATGCGGTCGGACCTGATCAAGCTGCTGTACCAGAAGTACCCGGAGCGCATCCCGCACTCGCTGCTGCAGCAGTGCGCCCCGGACAAGAGCTGCGCGGCGGCGGCGGCGGCGGCGTGTGTTGGGGCGACGAGGGAGAAGGCTTCGGCGGCGGCGGCGGCGCAGACACACCCGTTGCAGACGCATCCTACGCTGGAGCAGAATCTGTGTCCGTTGATGAATATGTTGGATGCGGATTTCAGCTGGGAGGCTGTCAACCAGGCGCCGCAGACGGCTCCGTTCAGCGATGCGTCCGAGTCTGTTTACAACACGCAGTTTGCGCTGGCGGATTCGATCATGGATGTCGAGGATGGTGGGCAGAATCTGATGGATGATGCGTTCTGGGCTGGGGTGAATTTCGACTTCAGCTATGAGGCGCAGTCCTAGTACAGGCAGAGAGAGCTTGTGGAATAAACAAAAGCGTTCTTATAAGCCGTTGACTAGTGCCTTGCATATTGCCATGTCGTACGGATGAAAACCAACCTGGCTGTGATGAGTATTTTTCCTACTCGGGAGCAACAGGAGTAGCAAAGCGGTTTACGGTGTGAAAAGTGACATCGACGTTACACCAAGTCTAGTGCTTATGATGAAGTCAAATTTCAGGAAGATTAATGGTATGTCCATTGAAAAGAATATGTACCTCGTCGCAGACCGACGATGGGCAGTATACACAAAGAAGAAATAAGTGAGCGTGCTATGTACAGCCAAGGGGTTTCATCATCACAGTCCCTTCACCACCACCAAACGACTCGTCAAACATCTTCATTCCCCAGCTCAGTAAACAGCCGGAGCGAGAGAGTTGACGTAGATCTCGAGGTTGGTGTATCCGCCCGCCCCAATCTTCATACCATCAGACTTGTCGTTGGCGTTCAGCCCGTTCGCAGTCTCGTACTCGTCAGGGATACCATCGCCATCAGTGTCCTTCTTGGCCGTGCCGGCCTCGATGGTGCCGACGCCGCCCATGGTGGCCTCGTCGGAGATGAGGGCGCCGGACTTGCCGTAGGAGGCGATCTGCTTGACGAGGGCGGCGTCGACGGCGTCGCGGGCGATGGAGGCGCCGACCTTGGCGGAGACGTGGGTGACGGCGTCGGCGGGGGAGAGCAGCTTGGCGGGGGCGGGGTAGGCGAAGGCGGTGGTCTGGATGGCCATGTTGGAGTAGCAGGTGGTGGACTCGCAGAGGGCGGCGCCGTTGAGGACGCCGTCCTTGTTGGAGTCGTAGAAGTTGTTCTTGACGTAGCCGCGGAAGTTGGCGTTGCCGCGGGTGAAGGCGGTGACGGAGGTGGAGGGGCCGGAGATGAAGTAGTTGTTGATGATGTTGGCGTAGCTGGGGTAGGTGTCAGTCTTGATGATTCGGTGAAGAGGCTGGAGAGGGGATTGGTTTCAAGGAGACTCACCTTGCACCGTCGCTGTCTCCGGCGATGTAGCCACCACCGCCGCCCCAGTTGTAAACGACGTCTATTCATCGAATTAGTATCAGAGCTTCCAGGACGTGTGATGAAAACACCAAGCAACTTACTGTTCTGGAAATCGTTGACGCCCTTGACCTTCGGGTTGCGAGTCTTGTTGTCGATATAAGCGTTCCTGAACAGTGAAATACCTCCGGTGTTGGTCTGCATCAGGCCGCCGCACGAGTGCGTCTCCAGGCCCTGCGCGATGATCGAGTCGGAGATGGTGATGTTGGACACGTCGCCGTTGATGGAGAAGGTCTCGTCGCGGCCCCACGAGACGGAGACATGATCAAAAATCATGGTGTTGCCGTCGGCGATGGTGATGGCGTCTTTGCCCGAGTCGCCGCCTTTGCCCATGCGGATGCGGATGTAGCGCACGATGGCGTTGTTGGCGTTGCTCCAGCTGAAGCCGTTGCCGTAGACGGTGATGCCGCCGCCGGGCGCCGTCTGGCCGGCGATGTAGATGTTCTTGGAGACGACGATGCGCGAGCTGATCTTGATGACGCCGCCGACGTCGAAGACGACGATGCGGTTGGCTTGGGAGACGGCATCGCGCAGGGAGCCGGTGCCGGAGTCGCTGTGGGTGCCGTGTTAGTCGGGGGACGGAAGGACTGATAGGTGAGGGTGGAGCCGACGCACTTTAGGTTCGTGACCTTGTAGACGGAGCCGGTGCGGCCGCCGACGGAGTAGCGGCCGAAGCCCTCGGCGCCGGGGAACGCGAGGACGTCGGCGCGGGCGGCGATTCTGGAGCCGGTCCAGCCGGTGACACCGCACCCGGCGCTGTGGGTTTGATCAGCACTCTGCGCGTCGGAAACGTTTGCGCAACATCAGACGATGTCGCATTTAGGGGTCTCTGTTGCTGCTTACGATGGGTCCTGGCACGGGAGAGCGGCGGCGAGGGTGGCCGCGGCGGCCAGGAGAGAGATGGAAGCCTTCATGGTTGTTGGGGAAGAATCGAAACAAAGAGTGTACCAGACAGCTTAAAACAGGAGGGATATACGAAGGATAGCGAATGAAACCAACGGGACTGCTGGGAAGGAGGTGTTTTCGGCAAGCAGGACGAAGCAAAGCGAGGAAAAGGCAGAACACGACCTGAAGAACCGTGGGTCCTCGGTTTGGTTTTGTAGGTCGTTGCCGCGTTGCAACGGCGATGGGCTATTTACTGTCCACCAAGGGAGGCATGTTGGATGGAGGCGCTCAGGGGCGCGGCAGGACGGGAAGGGTCATCTGGCCGTGACGAGACGGGACATTGGAGGGTGACAGGCGACGGCTGGATCTGGCATGACGGTCGTGGTTGCTTGTTCGGGGAAGCGAACGACCGGGATCTCAACGCAATACACAAGCCGTTCATGGGCTAACATACAAGTACAGCAGGCATTGCTTCTCCTGTCAGAACGTTTCTCAGGCCTCGTGGGACTGGAGCCAAAGTGCCCACAGGTTTCCAGATTCCGTGCAGTAGCGCCCAGCTCAGACAGGAGGAAATGCGCATGTCGGAACGATCCTAGGGCGATTGGTGGGAATGGCAATGGTTCGGAGGCACTTCAGCGGTCTTTCGGGGCCAGAGACAGGCAGGATGTGTGCCCGTTTTGGCAGCGCTGGTGTGGGGAATCCCTGCGGTTTTGTGCTGTTTGGGTGATATTGAAGGGGCAGCGACGGGGCCTGTCGGGGCCGGGGACACGGGGCCACGGAGGTTTTCAGATTGATGAGGGCGCCGGAAGGTGGTGTTTGGGTGACATGGGAGCTGGAAATACGAGCGAGAAGAGGGAGGGGAGGGGGAGAAAATCTCTTGGGATGCGGTTAAGGTTGATGGGCGAAGCATGGCGGATGAGTTTCTTCCCACCTGTCGGACGTCATTGTCGATATTGAGTATTGAAAGTCTATTGTGATGTGACACATGGCTATTCTCAGAGCGGATGAAAATATGCATGTTCTGGCAGCCTGTTCCGCGACACAAGTGGCAGGTAATTCGTGTTTACTCAGAGAGCGATATTCTACAGTCTTATTGATGTGGAATTCTTGTATCAATCATGTCATTTGATGATGTTTGTTAGCTTCGTTCTCCCCAACCTGACCTACGGATACATCTTTCTATCGTGACTGGCAGCGGTGTCAATCGTCCTTCCATGTAACTCGAGCAACATGGCCCCTGTATGCTCCGGTGTCTGTCCTTCTTGTAACTTCTTCAAAAGCGTCTATTGGTATGAGTGGTCAAGGTAGAGTCCCAACCGGCATCTCAACCGATGAGCCTCAGATCGGTCGTCAATCGCGCTTCACCTGCCATCCGATCTCATTTGAGACGCTGTGGCCAGTAGCAACAAACAGCCCCCGGTGTGGCTGAGACGGAGGATGTTGAGAGCATCTTTGTCATCAGTCTTTGGATGAGGAGTAGGAAGGGGCCCGGCAGTTGGAGCAACACAAGACGGACGACGGTGCCGAAGAGAGCTTGGAGCGCACGCGTCTTTGATGGGGCACGGCGGCGGCCGGTCCAGTCTGGATGGCACGGCGAAAAGAGGAGAGCGCCGACGAGCGCTAACGAATTCCCAAACGAGGGGCGATGTCGGAGCAGGGGGGCCGCTGGGAGCTGCAAAGCTTTTTTTCCCTTCCAGTCTGGCAGGTCACGAGGCGATTGAGTTTTGGAGACTCAGTCACGTGGCCGCCAGGCTAATGAGGCCTCTCAGTGTTTTCTTTTTGCTCGTTCTTGTTGCTGAGACAGAGTTCAGAGCCAAAAAAGAATGCGACCGGCAGCGAATGAGGTGTCTTCGGCAAGTCATTCCCAGGGTCTGGCCGGGGATTGCTACCCCTCTTCTTCAGACAGCGAGCAGTAGCAGAAACGTCTGGAAAAATCGGAGAATGGATGAAGGGACCGAGAAACAGCTTGGGTGGTGCAGAGTCGGTTCTCATTGAATTGAATGGAGTTGCCTTCAGTCGGGATGAAGCTGTTTGAGTCACCCGCAACTCGGTGCCTTGCTGTAGTACATGGCACGAAGTTGGGCTGCCTTGTCAAATGTGCACAACTGTCCAGTCTCGCCCATCATTCCTCAAAGTATCCGGGCTAATGAATGACCGCGGAACGTCGAAGGCTATGCGCGATTGAACACATGATGGATCGGGCCAAAGCCGGCGGTTCGGCTTTCGACTTCCGCGTGGTCCGCGGGCCACGATGCCCTCAACATACCTTAGGTTAGGTAGGCCACACATGGAATGAAGTCCCGATGGCAGAGACTCAACAACCGCCCATAGCTAGGAAAAGCATGGCGAGTTCCGGCTTGTTCTGACCGCTGAATCCAGCCAGGACATGTGCAGGGTGAAACAAAATAGCAAACGCGCCGTTTAATGCACATGGCTTAAACATGCCAAAGGCGGCGATCAGAGAGGCGCCCCGACAGCGACCAGACCGCGCACCTTGTCGACCCCTTCACCCCCTCCAATCACAGACCGTCCCGCGGTGGGACACCTGCTTAGTCACCAGCTGCAACAGGAGGAAGGCCCCACCGACCCCTCTTGCCCTCGATGCGAATACTCCGTGACTGGCAGAAGTGCCCGCCCGTGAAGGCAACCGCCGCCGCACCGGAGTTTAGCACCTTGCACCTTCTGTCTCAGTGTCATCTAGAACCTTAGTCACGCAATTCCCGCCCGCCGCCCCAACCTGCTTTGCTCTGCTCTGCTCTGCGTCTGCTACCGTCCCGTCAAGGTATTAACTTGCCGACACACACACCAAAACAACCAACCCTCTCGGCTCTTCCTCTCACCCAACCCAACCGCCCCAACTCCATCCCTCGGCGAAACCAACTCAACTCTGTAAACAACATAATTTTGCCGTCCGACAATCATCAATCGCTACACCGGCCATCCATCGTTAGCAAGGTACTTCCACACCTCAATGCGTCTCTTCCTCAAGTATTCCCGCTCCGTCTGCACTCTTCATTCCCGCATGACGTCGATAGCGCAAGGCTGACCAAGCACCTGGACTTACCAGCAGATCCCGTCATCCTCCGTCCTGTCCCGCGCCGCACCTCACTAGGCACCGACCGATAGCCGCATCCCCGAGACACCAGACACTACCACCACCACCACCACCCCTCCTTCGCTCGCGCCCGCTACACACGACGCAAACCAGACCTCCGAGTCCGCGTCGCCCATCTCAACAACACCTCCAACCGGGCGTCCCCGTACGCCTCTCGCAAAATTTTGCCTCGACCCCGGAACCCGCAGCAACCATGGTCGCCAGCCCCGAGACCATCGAGGCCATGACGCCTCCCGGCTACTCCTTCCCCGACCACCGTCTCCGCCTCAACCAGTCCGAACCCGACCGCGAGCCCCTCGTCCTCGTCGCCCCCGGCTCCTACTCCCCCATCACCTTCCTCCACCTGCGCATGGCCGTCATGGCCGCCGACTACGTCCGCTACAACACAAACTACGAGCTTGTCGGCTCGTACCTCTCCCCCGTCTCCGACGCCTACAAGAAGCGCGGCCTCGCCCCCGCCTGCCACCGCCGCCGCATGTGTGAAATCGCGGCCGAACAGACGTCCAAGTTCCTCATGGTCGACCCCTGGGAGGCCGAGCAGACGGCCTACGTGCCCACCGCCGTCGTCCTCGACCACTTTGAGCACGAGATCAACGTCAAGCGCGGCGGCTGCAACGGCAAGCGCGTGCGCATCGCCGTCCTTGCCGGAGCTGATCTGATCAACACCATGAGCCAGCCCGGCGTGTGGTCGCCCTCCGACCTGCGTCACATTCTCGGCGATTTTGGCGCATTCGTCCTCGAGCGTGCGGGCGTCAACATCGACGAGGCGCTGACGAATCTGAAGGAGTGGGAGGACCAGATCTACTACATTCCCCAAGTCGTCCCCAACGATGTGTCGAGTACTAAGATCCGTCTGTTGTTGAGGAGGAATATGAGCATTGACTACGTACGTTTCTCCCGTTTCCCCTTTGGAGAAGAATGCATAAACTGACTCATGACAGCTCATCCCCTCCCAAGTTATCGAATACATTGAGGAGCACGGTCTCTACACAGAAGACGACGCGACAACAAATGAGACCGGCAAGGGCAAGGAGGTAGCCCAATGATGTCACCGAAGAAAAAGCACTGGGCGCAATTTGATTCTCTAGAGAAAGAGTCACAGCGAGATATGGTCTAAGAGAGAGAAAGACAGACAGAAAGACAGCGACCGAGGAAAGAGAAAGGGGTGTTGTAAATGGCGTGGATATCAGCGTTTGGATTTATCATGAATATGTCTTCTCTCGTAGAGGAGACCGAAGAGCGGAGAACGATTAGTTTTCTTGTTGTTTTTTGTATGGGTTTACGGTGCATCGGGCAGGCTGGTTTTCTTTTCCTATATCGACTACAGGGACATCTCCCAATCCACAATCAGAAGTTATCTTCGACGGCCTCGTTTGGTTCCGTCACTACATCTTTTGTCTCTAATTCTCCTGCCTTCGTATGACACGTGGTTCCATAATTGAGGTCGTTCGACAGCTCTAATGTGTGAGTCACCTTGTGGTTCTCGATACCCGGTTTTTGTCTTTTTCTTCATCCCTCATGAAATACTCAGATTTCTAGTTTCCCAGAAAGATTGAATTCCCTCAATAACCTCCAAGGCTAGAACCTATCCTGCTATTTAACCTTCTTTCCAGGCCACAGAGAAAGCTTAGAGGAACCCGAAGTATGGGTCTCCACCATCGTCGCCGACCACTTCTGGTGCTCGCCATCAGATATCCACCGCACCACCCTTGACCCGCCAGTCGAGACCTCATGTACTCAGTCCGCCCATTGAATTTTCATTGCCTTTGGTGGCTTGGGGTAGTGGTATAGCGCATCCCTCAGGGGTGAACGAGGTTGTGGTTCGAATCCGCCGCGTGTGAACACGCAGGCGTGCAATTTTTGCCTTTTTCTCTTCTTTTTTCACTCAACAGCTAAGAACACTTGCTCTGAACAAATGGAAAACCTCTTCTCTTCCCTGAAGAAGTTTGACGGAAATGCACATGTTGCGGTAAATTGTTTGCTAACGGGAAAGTCTTATAATGATACCGTGCAGAGCTTTCTATAAAAGCCTACCTACTCCTAGTTACTAGTTTTCTTGTGTTTTCACCACAGAAAGCCAGGATCAAGACTACACAAACGGTAAGGGAATGCTCGCTGTATTTAATAAAAAACGAACAGCCAAGCAAGCATATCAATAAGAAAACAGACACCTTAGATAAATCTCACTTCCATCTACCTCTTTCTACGGGTGACTCTTCTTTTGGCCATTTGCAGCTCATAGCTTGATAACGAAATAATCCCAAATAAAGGAATTGCCCAATCCGCATCTGATGCCTTAGTAGGGCCTTCAATTAAGATCCATGACGTCCTGCTGTACACTCACATATTTTTTCTGTTAGATTTCCTAGGCAAGAAAGACACCGAGACTCGCCGTGTATTGACCTTCTGGTCGACAATGCAAGTTTAGTAAACTTGGTATTGTCGAGGCTATCTTGAGTTAAGCCTCGACTGTTTGGGAATGTCCAGGCAATTCGTGTCGACGATGTCTTTCTTCGGTCAATACTAGTTTACTGTCTGGTAGTTTTGTCAAAGAAAGCGAGTGGGCACTGGAAGACACACAAGAATGAGACATATAGGCATCTGATATTATGTACGACGGATTGTTGACATCGCCAATTCATGAGCAAATACATGGACCCCGCGATTCGATCGCCGCCAGCCCGGATAATATGCAACCTCCAAAATCCCCCAATATAATGGCTGTGGGTATTTCCTCCAGCTCTGTTTTGGACTTGACCCCAACCCCCCAAAAGATTAGCAATGTACACATCCTGACTCCTCAATAATGACCGGGTCCCTGAAAGGACTCATGGGCCTTCAATATACACCAACAGCCGAGTCATACACTAAACGATCCCCGCATGGCACGAACGGTCCCAACAGCCGGTGGTGCTGTCAGCTCCAGCTCACTAGTCTGGTCGCTCCCATGGGCTTTGGAATGACCATATCGATTGCATATGAATCGGCCATGGTGTTCGGTCCTCAGGACCTCGATTCTCCTCCCGCCAAGACGACTGTCGCAGTTGCTGTGGAGTCGCCGTGCCTGTTGCCGGTGTCTCATGTCCGCCCACTCCTCTTTGAAAGTAGACTTGGTGGTCATGAAGAAAATGACGGCATTCCACACACCTTGAAGCGGTAGAACCGTAGCGCTCGCGACACTCAGGCCGAAGCTGATGTCGTTAGGCTTGATGAGGTTGTAAACCCGGTTGATGGAGCTCGGCGTCCAGGTAACGAAAACCGAAATGGCAAAGATGAAACTCGTTCGTAAGTATGCGAGCTTGACAGGGTCGAGGCTTCGGAGACGAGCCGAAAACTTCTCATTGACGGAATTAACGCGATGGAAGATGGAGCGTCTCGGTTCCGGTGGAGGTGGACTTGAAGTACACGTCGTTTCGAACTGTGGACTGCTCGGCGGGGCATCATGCTCGTCACTTGTGCGCCATGAACGCTCGTGTCGAGTTTGCTGATTGGATGGCAAGTCTGGTGTCATTGCCGATTGAGGGATCGCTGGTGGTGTCCAAGGTCTTGGGGTGACGGTAGTAATTTGTATCTCCGTCATAGCGGTGCCGTAGAACTCGGTGCGACTTGTGAGATTCTGATATGTGTCAACGAGAGGCCAATCATTGGGAGTTAGTGACAGTTGAGCTACCTTTTCTGCAGAGTCTCGTTCATCCGAGCACGAGAGGTCTTTGTTGTCTCTAGCCGGGTTGCTGAAGGTCAAGTTTCGGAGCTGGTTGCGTTGATGGAATACATGATAGCCGACGGCAAAGTAAATGACACAGGAGCCGAAGATGCAGCACCAAATAGGTATGTAGTAGGTGTAAATGCGAAGGACACTCCATTTGTTGTTGATCCAGCACCATAGCTGAGCCAAGTTAGACATGCCATTTGACCTCGCGTAACCCGAACTTACTGTGGAATCGCCGTAGATCAAGTCGTCTGGCCCGTCGGGCCTCAGAAGAAGAAGAGAGAGAGCAGGAATTAGAGGAATGCCGAAACAGACAAGACAGTAAACCCAGAGGTGTTTGCGGAATGAAGAAGGGTTTGCGCCGGCGAAGAAAACAAGGAAGACGTTGATGGCCATAGCAAAAGACCACCAAGGATCCGATTGCATGAACCTGTGAAAGTGGGTGTTAGTGGTGACAACACGTGGGAATGTCGTGAGGGCAAACCAACATTTCAAGCAGGAAACCCTGAAGCTGGCACAAGGCGGAGGTTTCGCCGGCACGAAGGCCGTCGTATCCCATTGCACAGGCAACACTTGCACCAACGTTCGCGATTGAAGCCATGAGGATGAAGAGATTGGGGACTGTCCGAAGGCGCTTGAAGGCGTAGTAGGTGATGAATATCAAGGTGACGCCGACCAATGACAACGAAGCCCCGACTCTTTCGAGGGCGATGACGATGTCGATTTGCTCTTGGGATAGGGAATCCGAAGTCGCCCTTGCGACGGGAGCGCCGTGGCTGTCTCCCATACTCGTTGGTCGGCTTCAATATGGAAGTTGGGCTTGAACCTTTGATGAGTGTGAGATGTTTGAAACGAGTTGACGAGTCGACGAGTCGCCTGTGTGAAGTGGTCAGCATGGGAGTCTTTTCTGTCCTCCACGCCAGGACGCATATTGAGCAGAGCGGCAGGCGTACCTGGAACCGGATGCTGAAGGCTGAAATGCAAGCCGGATGGTCGCGACTCGAGGGTCCCTGATGTATGCCGGATAGGGCCGAAACACGAGGGAAAGAAGAAAGTAATGACAGTTGTGGTACAAGAAACACGGGCGGAACAAAGAACTTGGACACTCCGGATGGACAGGCCACGGAGAGGTGTGTTGAAACGAAGTGGCAGGCCTCGATGGCTCGGAGCCCGAGCGAGATGCCGTGTTGCTGGACGGCAGCTTTGTGCGACGATCCACTGGCCACTGCAACGCGAAGTAGGGAGAAGCGTGAGTCGGAGGGCGCTGTAAATCTTCGGCTTCGAGCTGGTCGAGGAACGAGCGGTCGAAATAAGATCGACAGGTGGTAGGCGAGGTCGTGTATTAATCTCAGGCAGCCCAGGCTGGTAGCCACATAGGATCGAGCAGCTGCATGACAGACCGTGGTGCTGGAGAGAGGCCAATTGCGGCGCGGTTACACGGCCGAGAAGGTGTGAAGCAGACGTTGCATGGGTCGTGATGGTGGAGGCGGGTTCGTCTGGAGTGTGGTGGTGGTGGACGACGTGGAGGAGAAGCAGAAAGATGGTTGCGAGAAAGTACAGGAGGTTGCAAGCAGATGAAGCCAGCAAGGAGGAAGAGGAAGGTGCCAGGGCTTCGAGTCGATTCAAGAGCAGTACACTTTCTGAATTGGGGACTGGCGTTGGCAACAATCCGGGGTGGAATATGGTAAGGTCTAGATTTCAACACGAGGAGGCAACGGCCGAATGATGCTTGCCATGTAAATGGGAGGAGGCAGCTGGGCAGGGGCAGGCACCAGGAGGCAATGGCCAAGAGATGAAGTCAAAATAGGACACTGTGGACCAGGAGGGAAGGAGCGGGCAGGTGGACTCGTGGAGACGGGACGAGGGGAGGCAGGCGGTGCCATGGGATGGGGAAGGAGAGGGGCGGAGAGGCGCAACTGCCACCCCAAGATGGTAAGGCTGGGTGCGAATATCGCGGGGAGGGAAGGAAGGAAGGAAGGATGGTTGTTGCTCGAGTCTCGGACCCGAGGGAAAGAGCTGGTGGACCACGACGTCACAGGCCGGAAAGGAAGGACGAAGAGGGGGAAAGGGTCTTGGAAAAGGCGGCACAGCAGTCACGCAGGAGAACCAATGCTGGACAGGGCAAAGAAAGGCGAGGTATCTCGAGCATCAAAGCCGCACTGTAAGGCGAGTCTGGTCAGATATTTGCGTTGTTGCATCTGCAGATCCCATGCATGGCCTGTCTGGGGGCGCTCGGCAGGGCTGGGCGACGGTTGTTGACTGACCCTTGGCCCTTGCTCCTTGGACGAACAGAATGCGCAAACAAACACTGTGGCTGACCGAAGGAAAATGGCTGTGGAACTGCCCTCGATAAAAATAAAGGATGGGCAAGGTATTTCCCATTCACAATGTGTAGGTCATAGAAGGTAGCCAAATTCCTCCATGTCAATCCAGATGAGATGAATGTCCCCATCAGACGAAAGAGAGTAACAGACGAAGAAGTGGCGCTTCGTCTGACTGCTGACGGGACCCTTCCCGTATCCTCAGATGACGATGATGACGGCGGGGCCGTGAAGGCGGGAGGCAGGAACCGGGCAACATCTTCCGCACTTTAGGGAAGGACGGGACCTGAGGTGAGGAGGAGAAGGAGGAGGTGCTACTTCCACACAAAGCCTGGGGTGTGGGTCAAAGAACAGTTGAGGAAGGGAAAGAGCACCTGGATGCAACCGACACTTGGCCGGGAGAGACGCGACTGCAGGAGGTGCAAGCCAAAGGGCAGGGCAGGGCAGGGGCGTCACACAACAAGTGGAAGCTGCTCCGTTTGGCCTGCCTCTTGCCTCGACCGTTCGGTATGTCTCCAGCTTTGCCTTTCTCCGGACTGCCTCACTTGGAGCGCCACAATGCTGGAGGTGAGGTGAGGTGTTGTGTGCCTCCACGACCATCATCCAATGAACAGTTTGCGCTGACCGCCAGTTCCAAGACCTCTTTCTCTCTCCGGTCATCATCATGGCTGAAGTATTGCCGCATGCCTGATGCTCCTTTCCATCTTGCGTTCCAACGACGCAACCCGCCGCTTTGTCGGTCAGATCGAAGGTGTAAGGCCGACACGAGGACCTCCAAGACGGATGGACCAGCAAAAATGCGAAGGGGAGTCGACCCGTCCTCGACGATCGACCCGCCCCGATAATCGAGATGCAGACGACGTGGAACCCGGCGCAAAAGAAACATGCACCGATCGACCCCCTACCTAGCGGTGTCGACATCCCCAGAATCCCCGTCTCCTTGTCTCGTCAGCTGTCGCGGCTGCCAAGTCTGCTGCGAAATGAGAAATGAGAGCCTGGCAGATGCGATGCACCCCACTACCGTTGCAAGCCTCCAACGTGGTGGCTAAGGCTGCATTGTCTTGCCTTGCTTGTACTGTGCACCGAATGGGACGGCGTGGAGATGAAGGATGCGATGGACCGGGGCGGGAAACGACTATCCACTGCCCAACAAAAGACAACACCAGCAAACTGTCTGCCGCCACCAAGCCGCGGCGACAGCTTCTGATCCGCGGAGAATCTGGAGAAAAGCGAGAAGGCGGCACAGCGGCACAGCGGCGCAAGCAAACACATGGCGAGCCCTTCCAACAGGCCCAGTGTTAAATCCGTCATGCTGCTTGTCACGCTGCATCTGCGAATCACATTCGTCCTTTTCGTTGTTTGCCCCCTCCAATGACTCCAATACCATTTTTGCCAGCTCAAACTTCAAACGCCAAAAAGAAGAAGCCGGTACCCTACCAACTGAGTCCTCGGGAAGTCTCCAAACGATTCCCAGAACCGCAGAGAATACCCCCTTGGCAGTCGGGTATCATCGAATCATTTTATCGTCAACAGACTAACACTTCCGTGTCTCGTTCTTGCCCTCGGGCCAATTTCAAAGTCATGGCTCGGAAACACCATGTTGTGGCACGCATACGAGGAGCGAACCAATCGACGCAGCGCACCGTGAGCTTTGCGAATGCAGGCAGCCTAGGTGCAGCTCGTCAGGCCGGCCAATGAGGATACTTATGAATTCGGCCGTAGAAATGACTGAAGCAAGCAGGGTTATCACATCGAGACGAGCAAGCCCTTGACGCCTCGATTTTAGAACAAGGGAAACAGCTGCTTTGATCGAGGCATTCGCGCCATGCAGAGCTGCAATCGGTCTGAAGAAGAAATCGGACTCGACATCAAGTTCATTGTCGGATGCCGTGCCGAAGCAAACACCGGGATCATTCCTGACAAGACCTTGTCTTGTTTTGGATCCGAGATCCCAAATGTCCACGAATACCCATTCAAAGATCACCATGCAGGCAAGCAAACACCATCGTCCAGGTCTTCGCAACCAACAACCCACCAATCATTGTGATCGGAGTTGTCAGTCCCTTGAACGTTGAACAAGGTCTCCCCAGATCCAGAACCAATCTCACGCCATGTCCTCAACTTCATCGAACGGGCCACCGTGCGGCGTTTGCTGTCAGGGGGTTACGGCCGCAACTCGACCAACAGATCCCTCAACAGTTGCCTATTTCGTCGCAACCAATGTGTGCTCATCTCGGTCTGTCACATTACTTGATCACATCTTTCCTCTTTCCACCACGTTGTTTGCACCGGGCTGCGGCCGACCAACTCAAGAACAGCATCCCAGTGGAAGCCACTGCCATGGATGCGCATTCAAGGAGCCGAGTGCTTCTCAGTATCAATCAACACCTGGCACAGTTTACCAGGTCTTAGTCGGTTAATAAGTTCAGCAACGGTGAGGTAATGAGTGATTCGAGATTGTCGGAGAATGATCAGCAATTCAACAGTCATTGATCGAGCTCTGATGAGAAACAACTTTTTCATTCAGCTATGGCCGAGTGAAAGATTTGCTGGAACCATTCATCAAAACCCTCAGAGAGATTCGCAGACATGGCAAAGGTCTCCTCCGCAACATCAAACTGCCCAAGACTAGCCGCAGTAGAATCAAGCACAAACCAATCCGTCTTGAACCTAGCCGCAATCTCCTCAAAATTGATCGCATCAGGCCGCGCAGCAAGCGTCCGGTCCGAGAACGACTCCATGCCTCCCACCTCGGAGAAGATAGCATCAATCAGCACCACCCCGCGGTGCGCTAGAACATCGTTCGTCATCCGACCTAGGAGATGCTCTCGCGCACCGCGGATGGCGTCGAGGTACCCTTCCTGCCGGGCGTCTCGTTCCTTGCTCTGGTCGCAGATGACCTCAAAGGAGAGGATAATGGCGGCAGTGATGCTGAATGCGACGTGTGTCCAGAGGGAAACTTCGCCTGACTCCAAGATGCTTTTGTGTTCGCGGAGGATGGTCACTGCTGCTGCGACGCAGGTGCGGCGCGTGTGGACATAGTAGTCTGACTGGAATGAGAGGAAGAGGAACGGTCTGTGTATCATGACAATCTTTGTAGCATTTTAGTCAGTTCCCGATATCATGAATTCTTTGTGGAAATTTTGATGGCTCAAACCTTTTCGGCTGCAGTGATGGCGAGACTCTGCCGCGCAACGCCGAGCCACGCGCAATCGCCCTCCAGCACCTCGTCCTTCTGGAGAAGAAAACGCGGTATCGATTGTACCTGCTCTCTCATCTTCTGGTCCATGCCGAGGACATGGGCATACTGCTCCCTCGCCGGCTTCTGCGCCCTCAACGGGCCCATGCCGTCCGCCAGCTCCGGCATCAGCTGCGCGATGCCGCCCAGCACACGCGTGTACGTGCTCACCGTCAGCGTCGTCTCCGGCGTATCCACCAAGTCCGCGTCGTTGGCGTTTCTCGGGAGGCAGGTCGAATATTGAGACGGGTTGATGCCGTACGAGTCGGTAAAGGGGATCGCGAAGTGGTCTTGGATGACCATCTGAAGCCACACCCTGCGACCGATTTCTCTCTGCAGGGTATCGTCCCATATATCCTCTGGTGTCTGCAAGTCGAGGCTACTGCCGTCTGTAATCTTGTGTATGCCCAAGCACTCCGCTATCCGGATCGCGGCGCTGAACAAGGTGGCGTTCAGCTGGCTCAGGCCGAGGTTGTGAGCCACTTCAGTCGAGATCACAATGGCCTGCACAGAGTAGAGTGACACATTCTGGAGGAAGTGGGCCTGGTAGAGCGTGTCGACCATGAAGTTGAACAGCTCCTGCGGCGAGCACCTCGTCGGCAGGGTGAGCGGGAACGCGTCGCGGTGCTTCCAGCTGTTCTGCCAGCTCAGCAGCGACGCGGAGAGTACCGCGCTGTAGAGTGCGAGCCACGTCGGCTGGTCGTATGCGCCGGTGTCCCAGAATGCAGTGCACTGCTGCAGGAAGGTCGGGCAGTGCAGGGAGTTGTGGTGCCATGCGATGTGCTCCTGGTGGAATGAGATGAGAACTTCGGCTGTGCTTCGCTCGGGGAGGGGAGAGAGGGATGAGATGGGATAAGCGGGTATTCCCGACAGAGATATTGAGGATGTGCTGGTGAGGTTCCGCCTTTGGTGGCAAGTGCAGTGTAAGTGAGGGTAACAGTTCCCGTAGCTTCTGCCCCAGGCCATGTGCTCTAACGCAGTCACTGTGAGTGAGTTACGGGCTTTAGAATGCGAGGTAGACGCGTCATCCTGCCCTGAATCGCCATCTCGGGCAGCACTCTCAGACTCGTCGAGATTTGTTGTTGGCTGGGAAGCACCCTCGCTTGCTTGTCCCGGACTAGATCGTAGAGCATCTAGTCTAGCCATCACCAGATCGGCCGCTCTCCTCACCGTAGCGGCAGGGTCAGTGGTACTCTGCTGAAGCGTGCTGCGCAGAGTCTCGAGAAACCCAATCTCGGCACCGTGGCGAACTGCGTCGCGCCTCAGATGGACGACTTCGCGCTCGCAGTGGAGGCCGAGACGGTTGCATCTCGCGCATGGGATTGTTTTGTTACATTTTCTCTTTTTTCTTGTACACTCTGCGAGTGTTTGTAGGACGTCAGTTGAGGGTCTGCAAGGGTTCGAGGATCAGTCTGGGAAACTCACCGCGACAAGCGGGCAGACATGATCTGAGATTCAAATCAGGCCGGCAGATACTATTGAATGGGCATAGATTCCAACGGCCTTACTTCCTGTCGGTACACGTGTTACCAGAGTGGTTTAGGCCGAGTGAAATCTAAGATGAAAGTTGAGGGAACTTAGATTAAGCTATAGCACATAGCAGAGAAGAACTGTCTAGATTACATAAGCGAGCTAGTCCTTAACGCTCAGCTGATAAGAAAGAATGAGAATTCTTTGAAGCGTAGTTTTCCGTGGTAGATGTATCTGTAGACCAGATTGCATAGGAGTCTTGACTAATCCCATAACGTGGTGGACATTTATAAGCATCTTGATGTATTTGATCCCAAAGTAAGGCGTAGACGCCGCAACCTGCTATGTTTACTGGGAATGGGATGCTTACATCCTAAGCAAAGGAACCGGAGATGCTGAAGAAGTCTAATTCCAGCCCAAAGGATGTTGTGGTTCAGAAGTACATAGTATGATAATCCCATCGCTCACGCCACCTTGGCGAACCCAGTCTCAACAACCCCAGGCACTTTCCTAAACGGCTGCGGCGCCGTGCCGCTCGTCATCGTACACTGCCACATCAGCCTCTTCTTCTCCTCGTCCTCCTTATACTGCGCCAGCTGCCCCGTGATGCTGTGCATCACGCCGCGGTTGTGGAAGATCACAACGTCGCCCTCCTCCCACCGGTGCGCGTAGATGTTCTCCGCCGCCCAGATCCGCTTCTGGAAGCCGTAGACGATCTCGCGGACCTTGGCGACGTCGTCTACGACTGAGACCACCGCGCCGGTCGCCGGATCCCGGGTTGTCAGCTTGAAGACGCAGCAGCCGTGGACTTGGAGGAAGGGGCGGTCGGGGTTGAGGGGGTTGCGCCAGACCATCTGGGCTTTGTTAGGAAGACCATGGAGAAGAAAAATCGGGACGGGGAGGGGGTGGGTGGGACTTACAGGATGCTCGGCCACGTTTTCCCAAGACCATTCGGAGAGCTGCTCGATCGGCACTTCTTTGCCCACTGTGGGGATTGACAAGCCGTCTTCTGTCGCTTTGCATTGCCTGATGTATTCGTAGGCCTGAGGAGCGTATGTTACGGTCGTGTTGAGAGCGAATTCTTGCTCGGCCGGGGTAAGCAACTGGAATGCCCGCGCGCCAGAAAAAACTTGCGAAAACCGTTAGTCAGACGTTTTCATAGCACCAAAATTGAGACAGCCCTGACTTACAGGCTGTGGCTCCGGCAGCGATACTCTTTTCTTTGCCGTCTGGGAACTTGAGCTTCTGATCAGGCAGGTCCGGCACCTTGACTGCGTGGAGGATCGTGACCTCGCCGGGCAAACGCTGATAGAAGGGGGTGTCCATGTGCCATCGGTACGGACGGGTGGACCCATCGCTGAGCTCCTGCTCTGTCAGAGGCTTCTCATGGAACAAGGTGTGATCCTAGTCGAATTCATCAGTTCAAATGGTCAATAGCACTTGCTGGACTAGGGGCATACCAGATGAATAACCTCCAACTCGTCAACTCCTTCGTAATTTTGGAACTTGCCGCTCCCAATAATGCCCACTTGCGGCGCCCTGGGTATCCTCCCCGCCTTGTATGCCGAGAGGATATTCCGCGGGTCACTGACGGCCTTCTCGCCAGCGGAGTGGATATCAGTTGCTGTCGGATCGAAGATCTTGGTCAACTTGGGCAGAGTCTCGGGCGCGATGCCTCTCTGGTTTTTGATAACGACGACTTGATTCTCGAACAGCGCTTTCCTGAAGGTGGCAATGTCTTCCTCCGACAAGGCGTCTGTGTCCAAGACGTTCATTGACGATGGCAGATGGACTTCGGCGCCAATGAGAGAAGACTCGCGAAGAGAGGTCGGGAGCTCTGTAAAGGAGAGGCCCTGATATGAAGAGTTGAGACTGCCCATTGTGAAGTGTAGAACTGGGAATATGGAAAGTAATAAGGCTAGCAAGTTGAATTGGCTGAGTAGGAGAGTTGATGAGCCTTGTTTTACCCCGGGTAACTGCATGAACTTATACTCAATCACGCTTGCCCTGACATCGACGACATTGACCTTACTCCCAATTCGGAGTGGGTGAATTGGACTCACTCGTCCGCAACAGGAGGTTTGTGCTTCTCCTGTCGTGTAACACGCAGTGACGCGTAGTAATCGGATTGTCGCCGTCCCTGATTGGGCAAGCGAGGAGGGGCATGCGGGCGAGTTCTTCATCTCACCCGCACTTCATAGAAACAGCCGAAACAGTGTTCCCGTCAATTATCTCCGGGCGCACAGAGGCGCGGGTCAGCTCATGCAACTCACCCGCACTACCCAGATGCACCTTACAGCATGAACATTTGCGCCTGTATATATATACAGCAATGAGACCCAAACGATTTACTAAGTAGCCATTCTCACTCTTTCACTTACAGATTGTTTACTCTTCATCTCTTCCCATCATGGCAGCCGTCGTGTACCAGGTCACAGCGCTTCCCAAGCCGTTTGAGCAATCGGCAGTCGATTTCGGCGCCGAACTTTCTGGGATTGACCTTGAACACCTTGACGGTAACACGCTCTTGTCCCCTACAACCAGAAGTTCAACATCCAAGCTAATCATAACAAAACTTAGATGAAAGCTTCAAAGTCATCAGAGAAGCCCTCTATACCAACAACGTCGTCCTGATCAAAAACCAGCACAACCTCTCCCCAAAAGCCCAATACGAACTCACCCGCTGCTTCGACCCGGACGCCAGCACATACAGCCACGGCGCCCGCATTGACAAGCGCAGCGTCCTCCACAAAGACCTCACGACGCTGCCGTCCCAGCCGCAGGTGCAGGTCATCGGCCACGGCGCCGTCGCCGCGTTCGAGGGGCTCACGGACCTCAGGCTCACCCACCCGCACCACAGGACGTTCCACAAGCACCCGGTGCCGGAGGCGGAGGACCGTGACTTTACGCACTTTTACAGGTGGCACATCGACTCTGCTATGTACGATTTGGACCCGCCGCTCGTGACGTCGCTTTTCGCGTGTAAGGTGCCCAAGGGGCGGCGGCAGATCTGTCGATACGATGACGGGACCGGGGACGAGCTCGAGGTGCCTTTGGGGACGACGGCTTTCATCAGTGGGTATCGCATGTTTGAGTTACTGTCGGATGAGGATAAGGAATTTGTCAAAACCAGCTTCGTCGAGTATGGCCCGCATCCTTACATCTGGATGAGCAAGGCCAAGGCGCGGTCGAATGGGCTTGGGCTCTTTTCTGAAGGCCTGGAGCTATCCCAAGACCAGCTGCCTGAGATCGAAAAGCAGAAGATTCGGAAGTACCCAATGGCGTGGAAGAACCCGGTGACAGGGAAGTTTGCCATGATGGTGTACCCGACGCCTGCGCGAAGGATCCATCGCCAAGACGGGACAGTGATGGAGGACCTGAAAGAGGTGCGGGAGTTGATTTACAGACTGCAGAGACCGGCTATCAGCCCTCAGTATGTGTATCCCCATGATTGGGAGGAGGGCGATCTTGTGCTTTTCAATAATCACGGCGTTATGCACTCCATTGTTGGAGCTTTTGCGGAGAACGAGGTCCGTCTCTTTCGGCAGTGTAATATGGCGGCTAGTAGACCACCTCAGGGACCAGACTGCTAGGGAAATAATTGAAAATGGTTAGGTGTCTTTTTATACTGAGGCAGCTCTTCTGAAACTTGTAGTTTGAAGGTTGTAATTTAAGCATTGCCCTACGAACATGGTATCTTCGAATTCTTCCTCGGCCCTTTCAAAGGCTCTCATCATGGTCTCAGTAATAAGCTAGTCCGCCCTTGCCCAGAAATAGGCGCCACCAATCTCCAATTTGCCTTTGCCATCCAGAGATTATTTACTTCCAGGGAACGGCACATTTATCCGCCCCGTGTCGGCAGTGCCAGTGCTTCAGAGATTGGCCGCCTCGACTCCCAGGCCAAACCCTGCTTCAGACGTCAACTCCAACATCCTCTCCGCAACCCACCGCCCGTTGTGCGGACCCGCAAAGCACGACGTGCGGACCAGCACCATGGGCCAGAACATCGTCATCGTGCGGTACGGAAGTCCGTCCGCCGGCGCTTCCTTTCCGTCCAGTCCGAACACTTCGCGAATGTCGTCGAGAACCTCTTCGACAACAGCGACTCCGTCGGACCAGCTGGGCATTTTTCCGACCTCCACATCGATCTTGACCGGGGCCTCCTTTAAAATGCCTTTTAGATCAAGGATTCTTTCCAACATGAAGATTTTCAGGCATCGGTAATGGCTCCGTGCAAGTGCGACTGAAACATCGCTCGATAGGGTGAAGAGGCCGTTGAAAACCCGCTGTGGTTGTCCTGAAAATGACGAGGCACCCGAAAAGCCGAGGAGAGTGACAGCAGCCTCGAGGTCGTTGCTCAGGCTGATGCCACTTTTCACCAGTTCCGCCAAGTCCTCAGCTGGCTCTGCAGTGAGTTTTGATACATCCCCTTGCACCTGCATTTTGAAGTCAAACGCTTTCTTGAAGTCGACCACCTGGCGAACAAGAGGCTCCAGAACAGGGCCCTTGCCCCATGGCGTGTCGACTTCTTCCAGCACTGACCAGATTCCCGTGAGGTGCTCTCGTTGAATAAATATTTCCATTAACTATCTCACTATTAGTGGAAGTGGTTCCGGTCAAGGGGGCGCCATCTTACAGCAGCGTGACAGAAGAACATAAAACAGCCTCTGTCAACTTCATTTGTGAGTCCCTGCTCGGCACGGAACTTGAACAGTTGCAAGCCTCCGGTGCCATGCGGGAAGACATTGTTCTCGAGATCAATAGCTTTTGGGCTTCGTTTGCCGACGATGACCTATTCTCTCTTAGCGACTGAAGATTCTGCAAAAAATTCACACCTCTGTGCCCAATGGGCTTGCGAGTACCTCCAACCTCCAAGAAAATGCCCCAACTTACCTCAAACATTCCGAAAAGAAACATTGTTACCAGGTTGCCGTCATCCCTAGCTCTCACCGGATCCCTTAATGCCTGGTTCAACGTTCCAATCGCTTTGCCATAGTGTTGCCGCGCTTCCAGCATCAGACCTGGCTGGTGCAACTGGCGTGCGGCGCTGGCTAGTGCCACCGCATGTGTGGCATGTCGAGTATGGCTGGCCTCGGAGAGGTCGCTCTTGTAGTGGTCGGGTAGTTGGTTGAAGAAGACGATGCTCGCGGTCGTCGCGTAGTTCGCATAGAACCGGCTCAGCGTGTAAACTTCGGGGCCAATCTGGATCGTCCGGGGGAGAACGACTTCCGGCCCTGATTCATCGTCTGGCGTGATCAGCCCCTGCTGCTGCCGGACAAGCGCAAGCGGTGTATTAGTTGGCGTTCCGCATCTTGGGCTACCTCCGCCGATTCGCGGTATCGCGGGGGTCTGCTGGCGATGCTTCCACCTCGAAGCCCATGATGTCGGGTATCCAGGCGACTTTCGGCTTTGAGAGACGGAGAACAACGCGCGTCGCGACTTTTGCGTATCGCGCTGTTGTAATTGGATCAGTAGAATGTACCCAAAAGGGGGGAAACAAACCAAGACTGCATACCCTTCCACGCTTCTCATCAGCACGCGCCTGGCCTTGAGTTGGCCCGGCCGGACTGGCCATAACGGCTAGGTCGTGTCAATACTGCGAAGATACGAGGCCGACATTCGAGCGACGCAACACTCATCACCCTCCTCTACAGACGCCACAATCATCGATAGGAGGCAGCTCCGGGAGCTATGTATTGTAGGAGCTTGCCCCTTCCCCCACGGCAGAAACTTGGAGAATGGCTAGTGTGAATGGGCTAATCCCAGTTCAGGATCCTCGAAGCTCCCCCAAGATGGCATGTTCCATGTTGTACGCGACGAGCTAAGCTAGGGATGTTAGGCGCATGCGGCAACCCCACGGCAAGGCAAGGCAGAGGGAACCTCGGTGCTCGAAAGCTAGGACAAAGCTTAAATGACCGAACGTCCTTCCGGTGGCGGCAGAGAGTGAGACGTCACTTGGACCTTTTGGACAGCGACCGCGTGAACTCTAAAACGCGAGCACGTCGGCCTCTAGTCGTCTATGTCGTGCGGCATATCCCTTTGAGCGCGCGCGTATTCGGTCCCAACTACAGCGCGATGGGTGAAATTATTTCCATGCAATTTCGTCTACTCAGTATTCTTGGGGGACAATTCCAGTAAATACGTTACGTCACATACGGAACATCCCCCGAGGCTGAGACCTATCCAAATCGTTTAAGCTACTAGCTAACATGAAGACTATCCGTCCCGGTTCATCGACAAGCCAAACGCAACAACTGGAAGCGCCCAAACTAGTCCGAAGACGAGCGACGTTCGCGCTGAGTTTGCGATTGAAACTCGCGGCCCAGACTCGGACATGAGGCTTAACTCGCACAGACGACACCATAAATTCTGCCCGCCTTTCAGGGTTCGAGCATGTCGCGGCCATCACATTTCTGCTCCCCCTCTTGGCCCGTGTTCTCCGGCACTCACTGCATGGCGCTGGACCCTGAAGATCTACCGTCAACCCACGCAGCTGCTGCATGGCCCCCAACAATGCCTGCCTTCGGCCGTTGGATGTCTGCGTGGCCCCTGACAGTACGGACACAACCCCAACCCCGCGTCCAGTGTCGTCGGTTGCCACGGAGGAAGGGGCAGGGGGGCGTGCGGACCGCCGCAGCACGGAACGGTTTATGTCTTGTCTTCAGTTGACTGTGATAGCAGGTCTTGGCAGACACACAGCCCGTCCTGTCGTTGGGCGGGTAGGGCTATCTATGCTTTGGATCACACTAATCGCCAACCTTTTGATATCATATGACCCGGGAAGCCTAGAGGCGCTCCAATGCATGGGATAATTCAGGATAGAGGATGAAGGTTAGATAGGTAGCTTACATCCAGCCCCGACACATGCTAAATTCATGGATGAACAACTACCTTACTCCTCACTCACCTGCAAAGCATCGAGATCTGCTGGCTTGCCGCGCTCTTTTCATCCCAGCTGGGATTTGGCCCGTCTGCCTTATTCACAAACCTCTCGTTAAACCTCGAACACGACTCCTGCCGTGCGGCGTCTCTCGCGTCACTGACGCCTTTTCGTCACCACCATCACGATCGCATGCGCCGTACCCATATGGGCCTGACGTCAGGGAGCCCCTCATGCCCCGAGCTCTGGTGGGGGAAGATAGATGCCGTTGCATCGGAAGGGGGGCAACGAGGAAGAGCTTGGATCCGACGACGAACCGGTTACCACAACTATCGCCGACTCTCCAGGCTTCACCCTCGTCGCCCCCAAGAAAGCTCAGACGTCCCAAGACCTCAGGCGCGGCACGGAAGAAGGCGGACGGCACTCTTCAAACTTCACGACGGCATTTCGGACGGCACCCATACCGTCGGTCTCGCCCAACGCCACACTTCACTTGCCGCCGCCGCACACATACTGCGTAGAACCAAAGACCACCCTGCGAGACGCGCCCTTCAATGGCCGACGTATACGATACGATGGCACGGCATGGCTCCTGCACCGCCGCCCGGCGCCTTGCCGTTGATCTTCATTGCCGCACCTTGCCGCGCTCCTCGGCCCCTCCCCCTCATCCCCCTCCACCTCGCCTCTGCCTCACCCCAAACGCCGTCGCCGTCGCCGCCGACGGCACAGACCAGACAGATTGCGGGGTGAAAGAACACACACTGGTGAAGCTGGCTCTGCGCATGGCAATCGAAGCCTTGCTCGTCCGTTGCCGAACCTGCTGCGATGAACGGCCATCGCACGACGAACCTTATCGCACGCGCCAACGCCTGTCAACGTGTCAGCTCCGTCGGCGTTTAGTTTCTGCTCTCTTGACTCTTGAGGCATTCCCCGGCAAATGAGCATCCTGCGCTCGGCACAGTCGGGTGCGTTCTCGCCCCCGTGAAACTTCAATGCCGTCCGCTGCGGATGGACGCCAACCCGCCGGCCGTCCGTCGCGGCGGCGTTCGTCGGCGCTGCGGACAGGGCTGAAGGCTATCGTGGCCTTGGCCTTCCCACCACCACCCCAGCCCCGTGGAGGTTGTTTTTCATTCATCCGATCTCCCGAGGGCGTCGGGTGTCTCTTCTTGCTGAGGGACATCTCAACTGCCGTGCCATGCCAACTTTATCAAACACACTCACGACTCTTGGGGCATCACAGCCTGCCAGCCTCAGCATCAAGAGATGCATTCTCGTTGGATCGATCCGCGCTTTGCTTTGAGGCAACGAATCAATCACTTAAGGTTAAATGAATCCACAAAGAAACAGGGCCGAACTGCTACATGTACCATCTGTAACAATCTTCCTCTGCCGCTGCCGGCACATGTTCGTCCCTGGCCTCAACACCACCACTATGACAACCACCACCGCACACCGGCCGCACCACGGCAGGATACTCAATCCATCGGGTGTGGGACCCCTTACGCGGCACTCTTCACCTTCTGCAACACACCAATCTTCTCCAACCAAGCCTCCAGCGTCGCATTAAACTCCTCGCTCTTGAGCTGATGAAACCAGTGCCCCCAACCCTCCATCAGCACGATCTCGTCCAGCGCCTCGTCGCCCTTGGGCATGTGCGTCCGGTCCGTCTCGACGTACCAGTCCACGCTGCCGACCGTCAGCCGCGGACACTTCAGCCGGCCAGCGTTCGCCGCGACGCTCGCCTCGCGGCGCCCCGGCGAGTCGCCCGCGTCGCCCCAGCCGCCCCAGCACAGCCCGAACGCCACATCGTCGTCGAGCTGCTGCATCCGGCGCAGGTGCCACGTGCGCTGCCACGCCGGGCACGCGGGCGAGTACATGGTCTTGTCGAAGTGGTCCACGAGCATGGGCACGATGTTTTTCGGTGAGTCAAAGAACATGCTGTCGTGCGGGGAGCGAGGGTACGCGTGGATCGGGTCGAGGCCCACGCACGCGACGACGGTGCCGGGGAGCGCCGTAGCGATGAAGTAGCCCGCCGCGTCGCCGAGGGAGTGGGACATCACGACGAGGTCCTTTGTGACGTTGAGGTGCGCCAGCAGGGCGATCGCGTCGAGGGCCGTGGACTGCGGGTAGTAATCGACGACGGCCGGGTCCGCGGAGCCGTCGGGGCCGGGCCAGGAGCCGGGTGGTTGGCGGTGCGGGGATGTTGGAGGCGGGGCGGCGGAGCGGCCCTGTCCGCGGGGGTCGATGGAGATGACGCGGAGGTTGTGGGCGAGGAGGAAGGGGACCTGCCAGGACCAGTCGTGCATGTCGCAGGAGAGGCCCGGGACGAGGAGGACCGTCGCGGGCGGGTTCTCCTTGGGCCCCTGGTCGAGGTAGAAGATAGGCACGGAGGGGTTGCGGGAGAAGAGAGGCATCTTGGCGGTGGGGATGTGGTGGTTGGGCAAAGGGCGAGGGAGAGCATATGGGAGGCACAACGTGAAGGACGTCCCTTTTTAACGACGATCCGATTGACGGGTCGATATTCGTCTTGGGAATAGTGCATTGGGGCGTAAGTAGCATCGTTTCAGAGACATGCAGGTTCTACTGTGGCTCACCCTCCCAACGGAAAAGTTGAGGTAACTCCGGGGGATTATGCACAGCTGGAAGAACCCCGAATCGTGATGCCGATAGCCAAGACCCCGAAACTTCGAGCCTCGGCATGGAAAAGTAATGCTTGCTAGGGCGGGGCTCGATGCTGCCTGCAGGCACCTATCATCAACCAACATCTCGTACGAGCTTCCCTTGCCACGCTTTGATTCCATGCTTTTCGTCGCTCGGGTCCCGGCGTCGTACATGTGCGCGATCCACAAATAGCGGGAGGCAGAAAGGACACCGGTGACCCGGCCCGGGGGGGGGGGGGGNGCCCGGGCCGGGGGGGGGGGGGAGAAGAATGTCTCACGTAAGACCTAGACTGCGCCAAGAATTCCTTCAGCAAGAGAGAGATCTCAGTTCGAAGTGGAACCGCATGCAGCGTAAGCGGGATCCGGTTTACGAGCACCCTTTCTCGGACTTGGATCCTTGACTTTCAGGGTCTGTGGAGACGTGATGGTCTGCTCAGTGCCGTACATATTCAATGGCCATGCTTTGGACAGGAGTGCCGTAGCAAAGACAGGTTAATCCAGCGTCTGATGTTTTTCAGCGAGACATCTAGGAAGAGACCGCTTATATGTCCTATGGTGATATATCCCACTTCAATGCCATCATCGCCGCTATTGTTGTCGTTTCTGCTGCTACTGTCGTTGTCGTTGTTGTCGTTGTTGTCGTCGTCTTGGGTCGTCGTCCTAGGCCGTCGTCCTGAGCCGTCGTCTTAAGTCACCGTTAGTTGTCGCCCTTAGTTGCCGCCCTTAGCTGTCGTTCTTAGCTGTCGTCCTTAGTTGTCATCGCTGCTATGTTCGTTGTCGCTGGTGTCGTCGTCGTCGCTCCTGTCGTCGTCAGTGAACAGCAAAGTAACAGAATGTGAACGTTCTAGAGGTGCATCAGACAACGCGACTTGGATTGGTCTCTCCGCGTTACCGATTAATGGATTCCTGACTACGCTGTTTGTACTTCTAAAATATCTAATGGGGGGAACAGTCGCTGCGTCATATGCCACTTCTTCAGAAACAAGTAGCTGATCGGCCCCTTACAAAATCGCTCCATTCTCGTCGATAGACGTCTCGCCATTAGCGCCTCTAGACGTCTTCCCATTGCTGTCGCACCCATTATCCCAATTCTGCGCGTACAAGATCTCGGCATGTGTCTTCTCCCACATGCACTCAATCCCCTCTTTGTACTTGTCAAGAACCCTTGGGGGCATTGGGAAAAAGAAGTCCTTCGCATCCTTGTAACTGCGGCATTTATACACTTTGGCCGCCGTTATTCCCCCGCTCAACCAAGTCCTTAGGTCTGGCATGTCGTAGCTTCGAAAGTCCAAAGTCCTGAAAATGCATAGGAATTCGTGGTTCTCCTCATAGAAGACGGCCGCGTGACGAGCGAAAATGATCAGCGATTCAGCCCAGTTAGGCGGACCCTGGCACCAGGGTTGCCACGGGTTGGCTTTGAGGGGTTGTTTCACTTCGTTGACCATGGTAAAGGCAATCAGCAAGAGTGTTCTGACATGAGAATCCCAATCGATCTCGTCGATGCTTTTCTTTTGCTTGGTTACGGCGATGATGGCCACCAGGAAGGGGAAGAGATCGTGGAGTGTAAGTGGTTGAGGTTCGCCGCGTTTGCACAGAGCCGTAGAGATTTGGACAATGACGCGTTCAAGAAACTGGGAATGAGCTTTTCTTCGGAAGATGGGCCATTGATCCTGGAAGAACCGACGTCAGCAGAGACTTGTGGGTAAAGTACATACGACTTCCAGACTGCACATACCTCGATGGCTCGAAGTACTGCCGGGGCATCGACAATAGTGATTGGGTTCTTGGACACAAGGAACTTGGCTAGGGCCGAGTACTTGCATAGCAAGGGTTCTTGAAGCTCCTGCTCCAGAACTTCGTCGGTCTGTATCTTCGAAAACCTTTCCTCGAGACAGCCGAAATTCTCATACCTTTCTACCGTCGCGAACGACATCTTGCGCTTGAGAGGGGCGGGCGCCATTGCAACGTTTGCAGGATGGAAGGACTCTGGGTAACGTAAAGTTTGATTGATGTCGATACTGGAAGATGCAGATATTTGCTTGATGCGTAGTTGAAGCGTGATGGAGAGGTAGAAGTCAGAATTTAAGGAACGGCTGCGGTTGGAATGTAGTCATTCGGGTGGGAAGCCGCCGTGGCAGGAGTCCGTCAACAAGTGGTACCTGCCTTGTTGGCAATATTTAGAGGGCTGATGGCAGTTACTTGGCCATGTGCCTGCTTCTTGCGTTCGCAAAGGACATTCACGGCAGGAATGGCCCCCTCTCGAAGCAGTTGGCAACCATAGCACGCTCTGGTAGGGAAGGAAGCCAGCTCAAAACTTGGCAAGCAGTTCCGACCAAGGCTGGTTATCCGAGCAGCAGTAAACCCCATGGTTTTAATCGCAGCATAAATAGTACTTCAATGAGGACAATAATAGCAGAGAAGATGATAGGGGTGGTAGTAACAACAGCGATCATGGACGACAATAACGGATGACGATAATCGATGACGCCGATAGATGACGACGATAGAAGACGACGATAGAAGACGACGATAGAAGACGACGATGGACGACGATAATACAGGCCATTGGAGGTGATGATGATGAAGGCGACAACGAAGAGGATGACAACGAAGACGACGACAACGAGGACGACGACAATGACGACGAAAGTAGTCGCTTGAAGGTAGGTAAGGTACTTAGTCTAGGAAAATACAGATTTACGGATTACACATGTGTGGTAAACACTGCCTGGCTAGCAAGACTCTCTACATATCCTTTCAGTAAGTGCGTCGACAGTACAACCTTTTCAAAACCAAAGGCGAAGCCTTTTCCAGGCCTGAACGTGGCCTGCCCACCGGTCAAAGTGACGACCAACAAGTTGCATCCACTTGATGCACTGGCGCCACCGCGTACCAGAGTAGCAACGCCAGCTTTCACAAAGTATCGAGGTTCATTTCAGAGCGTGCATGATTCAACCAAGAAGAAGAGATTCCCAAGTCAGAGTGACGCAAACATTATTGGTCGCAATATACAACTGTCAACTTCCATTTGTTGCAGATATCGCAGCTGTAGTCACCGATTTCGACCCACTCCATGCATCAAACCAATCCGCCGAGATCAGCCAACGAGCTCTCTACACTCTCAGCGCAGGGCTGAGCCACCGGAAGGTGTGATTGATCACCATCTAATACAGGCGGCAACATGAAGAACCATGGAACTTGGAGGTGATTAACGAAGTTGTGTGGTCAAAACGTGATAGCTAGGGTCCTCCCAGGCAGCAGCTCATGGGTGGTACAGGGGTAGCAGGTCCGCCATTACGCTAATTCATTGGCTGAAGAGACGACCTGGGTCTAATCCTACCACTGTGCTACTGCAATCGATCTAGCGCTTGTCTCCATCACGTGCGGGTCATCATTGTCGACACGCGGGTCAAATCGCCGGATGGGGACGTAGCCGCGATCAGCCGCAGGCGCAGGCTGCCAACAACCAAAGTCCCTTTCACTCTTTATCATCACCCAACGGAACCGCGATCACTCTGCATGTTACCGAGAACCCTGAACCAACTTACATCGCAAGTATAGCGTGGTGTGCGACAACCAGAAAATTCGACTCACGGTAGCCCGACATGAGCAAAACCAACGCGCTCGTGATGAGCTTCGCTCTGGAGCACAGGCCGCGACTCACAAGAACCAGCAAACCAAAGTCGCGGAATGGGTGTACTACTTGCAGGTATCTCATCTTCCTCCCGTTACACCAGTGCGTCAACTTTCACAGCGTGTACTAACTATCTCAATTCCTAGACGCCGCCATTTCAAGTGTGATGAAACCAAGCCGGCTTGCCTAGCGTGCCTGAAGTACCAGGGCTTTTGTGCAGGATACACGCCAGCCAAGACAAAACCACTCGCGAAAACTCCACCACAACGTCTCGTCTACCCCAAGCTTGCGGTCAGCCAGGCCAAAGCCAAGCTGTCTCTGGAGCCGAACTACGCGTCGCTCACGTTCTCTAATCAGCTCGAGAAGGACCACTTCGACTACTGGCTTGCATTCTCACAAGCCTCCTGTTTGTTCCGTTCAGACTTCGTCGCACAAATCATTCCACAACTTTCCTGGGATGACTCTGTCATTAGGAATCTGGCCATAGCTATCGGCGCTGCGGCCCTCGGTGGCAACACTCGAGAACAGCGGATTTGCGGAAAGGGCAAGTTCCACAAAGACGCCCTCGTGCATTACGGAAAAGCGCTCAATATGCTCTGCTCATCACCGATGTCTTCTGAGAGGACGTTGCTCGCATGCCTCATGTTCATCACTTTTGAGAGTCTCCAAGGGAACAGGGCTGCCGGGCTGAACCACATCAACCAAGGCTTCCGGATCCTGGACCAGTGTCACCAATCCTTGGAAGCCGAACGCAGTGCCCTATTAGACGGTATTTCCTCCAGCTTTCAAAAGTTCAGCCACCAGGCTTGGGCTCTGAACGGTCTACATCCTGAAGAAACAGAAAAGAGGGTACCCTGGTGCTGTCGGGGACGAAAAGCCCGGTACGCTATCGACGAGATGCCCCCTGTGTTTGAGACTTTGGAAGTCGCACGCCGTTGGTGGGCTATCGTCAGACATCATATCGAACACCACGCACCCTTACGAACCAAATTTCAAGTCAAGGGTTCCTCGGTGACGGATCATCCAATGCTTTCACCAGAGGATGGCGCACCAGGCACCTTAGCATATATCCACAGCTTCACTCGGTATCTCGACCAATGGGACGCCGCCTTCCGTCCGCTCGCTATAAAAGCTCACAATAACGATGAGAATCATTACCTGAGAGCGCTTAGTCTGAGAATCCAGTACTTGTATCTATGGGCTGGTGTGCGTACTGGGAGCTGGACGGACGAAACCGAAGCAGAAAAGATAACAGCCACGTTCCGCGACATCGTAGCCCTCAGTCGGCAACTCCTTGCCGCCGAGGCCAGTCGACCGCCACCAAGGGCGGGAGAAGGTGATGTTGAAGTATTTTCGATGGATGACAGTCCAACGTGGCCTCTGGCTTGCGCGTATCGGGTGTGCAAAGCCCCTGATGTGCAAAATGAGGTTGTTCAGCTATTCAAGCAGTATCCGCGACGTGACGGTCTTCTGGATACACAGGCGTTCTTGGTAGTCATGGAGTGGGTTGAGCGAAACGCCTCGGCTGGAATAATTATGAACATGCCAAGTCCGGTGGTGGATTGCGTTGTCTGGGACGACAGCACTGTCACACTTCAGAGGCAACTTTGGGACCCCGCAACGTCAGAGTGGAGCGACAAGAGCATTAAGTTCAGCATTGTTTAGACAATTGAAATGCGAGGGATGGCACACTCAACTAATAAAGTCTTCTCGCGAGTGAACTTTGTGCAAGAGGGGATAAGATAACTCATAGATAATGGGCTTGTTTGTACATGTTTTTGGTCCATGTGAGGCCCTGGTTGTAGAAAAGCATGCACATCATCAAGCATTGAGCTCCGCAACATGATCCACTTATATTCTCTTTAGCTTGTTATGAGAAGCTGTTTACTGGCCGAATGCTGGATCGCCATGGAAAATTGGTGCTCTTGCTGCCCCATTGCGATTGTCCTTCGGGTCTCTCTCCTCCAACGCGTCGTCTAGGGAGCGGGCTTCATTCTCTTCCTCTTCGACAGCTCTCTTGGACTTAAATGGACCGTTCGGATCACCATCAGACGCAGGTGGTTTGTCTTCGACGGCTCTTCTGGACTTAAATGGCCCGTACGGATCACCGTCAGTTGCGGGTGTCTTGTTCTCGACGTGGCTAACGGTTTCAACTTCAATAGCCCGACCTTCCAGTCGCGAACTGTGTAATACGTTAGAACACAGAGACGGGATAGACGGAATGCAATTAACTTACAAGGGGGCGGCGTAAGCAATGCCAAATGACAAGGCCACAGCAACAATGGAGAACTTCATTTTCAAAATAGTATTAGTCTTCTAGGTATTCAGACCGGCTGCTATTAGTTGCTAAGCTGACAATCTGTGCTAGGGGGCGCTTTCGATGGCGTCTTAAATAATATTTGTTCCGGACGAGTTGGGGGGGCCATCCCTGTCTGATCGCCTTAGTCTCCGCTTAAAGTTCTTGAGGGTGTTTCTGACGTTTGGGATCGCGACTCGCGACTCGCGATGCGCATTCTGCGGACTCCACAGTTTTGTTCGCACCTTGCAAGTTGTTTACCAAGAAAATAACCACGAAATCACTAAGCAGATTTACATTCACGCGATGTTACGTTGCCTTCGTATATTTACTTGAAGGAAACAAATCTCACTCGTTGCTTTCCAACGCAAGCAACGATTTTGTGACGTTCTGACGACGGGGATCTATGAGCCGATGGGATGAGCTAGTTTGGTTGATCAAACATCTTGCTCATCTTCGTCCGAAGCTACGATCGACGGACGTTCGGACACCGGTCATGTGAAAGTGCCAGTCATCCCATCGGTATCACAGCACCATGGCCCGATCTTCTCCCAAAAGTCACCCAGTTCGGACGACATTCTGAAGACTGCTATTCCCAATGCGCACGATCTCACTGGGCAAGCACACATAAGTGTCAGATGGATCATATGGAATGAACATGTTGCAATCTCAGATGCAATTTCTCAGCCTGATTGAAATAAACTGATGATCAAGTCTCGTGTCTCCACCTTCGTCAACACAACCCCAACGGACGTTTAGAACAGGCGAGCAGCGGCAGCAGCAGAGCCACTGGAAGCGTTGGCTTTCTTGCCTCCGTTGTCCTTGTTTCCGTCGTTCTTCTTGCCATTGTCAACAGCGGTGCCATTGTTGTTTCCTCCAGCTGCGCCCTTGCCCTTGCCATTGTCCTTTCCGTTGTCCTTGCCCTTGCCGTTATCCTTGCCGTTGTTCTTCCCGTTGTCTTTGCCCTTGTTGTTGTCCTTGCCGTCGTTGGCGTTGGCGTTACCGTTGGCCTTTCCGTTGTTCTTGCCGTTGTTCTTGCCGTTGTCCTTGCCATTGTTGTTATTCTTGCCATCGTTCTTCTTTCCGTTGTTGTTCTTCTTGCCATTGTCCGTCGCAGTGCCGTTATTGTTGTTGTTATTGTTGTTCTTGCCGTTGTTCTTCTTGCCATTGTTCTTGGCGGCGTTGTTCTTCTTTCCATTGCGGCATCTGCAAGACTTGCCCTTGGCGTCCTTGCCTCTCTTCTTTCCCTTTGCGCACTGGCAGTTGGCGTTGTTCTTCTTCTTGGCATTGTTGTTGTCTTTGCCGTTGTTCTTCTTGGCAGCCCCTGAGGAACGTGTTAGCCGGCTATCATGATCATATTATAAGCACTACAAATCTTCTTACCGCCAGCAGTACCATTCGCCTGTCGGGCAACAAGGTCTCCAAAGTGGTTACTCTCCTCGGTGTCCCGGGTAGTCAGACCATCCTCCTCATCCTCGGCCCGTGCGGCAAGAGAGAACGGTAGCGCATCCTCCTCATCTCTCTCAAAGATTGCCGCGCCCTCGGTGATCGCATCGAGATCGCGAGCGACTTCGTCACGGGCGGCGTTGAGCCCGGAGTCTGTGACGGCAGCAGCGGCAAGGCTGGCCCAGAAGAGAACGGAAACTGCCTTCATGGTGATGGAAAAGACGCCGGATGTGTCGAGTAATTTGAAGGAGAGGAAGAAAACGGGCGTATCGGATCTCGGATCAACGAAAGAAGGTGATGACAGTCAATGTCAGGTGGTTTACCCAGAGTTAAAGGAATAAGGAGTGAACAGAAGTGAAGGCGCCCGGCGCATGAAAGCTTGTGGTGAAGGTGGTGGACAAGTTTCAAGGCCGGAAGTAGAGGATATGTGATGATTTATACAGCGGCCTTGTATAGTGACGGCCTCTAGATGCTGGCAATACGGCGTCCCTTCAAGACAGTATTGGCCTTGCGGCAAATTACGGCATCCCCCTTACATGACCATCATATTGGTGAAACCGAGGATCTGCTAGAACAGCCAAGTTCCCATCTGAGACCCCGTGGGAAAATAGGCAGTGCAAGTTCCAGGAATGCAGATTGACAGCATGGGTGCGTTCGTCTGGTGTCAGGTTGAATCCTGCCATCCATTCAGCTGCAAAGTCTGCCACCAAATGGCAGGCTCTGCCATCTCGGCTCGGAGTCGGTACCGGACTGACATTTCAGACGAGGAAGTAGCCTGAGCGTGCAGGATACATCCCCGGCCAACTCGTCTATACTAGCCGTCTCCATATAGCCTTATGATCAATATGATCCTCAGCCCAAGCATTTGGACCAACGTGGAGACCACCGGCAGGCCTGTGCCGACCGGTCAGGCACTGCCTCATTCGCTTCAAATACTTCCATGGAAAACTTGGCGTGGTGCCAAGCTCACGTCGGAGATCGAAAATGTGCCCGCGGGGTAGGCTAGCCATCCGCGGGGGCCGAGGCCAGCGGTTGGGGTAATCATAACAACGGTGCCGTGTTAGCCTCGACTGTTTTGTCTTGGCCCGTGCTGAAAAGTTCAGACATCTTCTGACGGAAGCTAAGGGATGAGGCGGACATTGATCGTGTGAAATACCTGTTTCGGCGATTTGAGACGGGGACATGCCAGACCGTCTCAAGGAACACCCTCGACTTCGGATTTGAGATGGTTTTTAGAGTTAAAGTTTAAGCGCTGCAGGTGGCCTGAAGTTGTGGACATCGCGAGAAAACCGCATCCATCTCTCAATGCTCTGGCTCTTGCTCCTGCTCCTGCATTAGCTGCCCGACTGTTGTCTCATTACGCTAGGTGCATCAACCTAATGCATGGATCGAATGGTGCAACATCGCAGGTTTTCAGCGGCAACAGCATCCGACATTTTCGACGTTGACGTGGTCTAAATGTTCCCGTGTTAACCGCATTTGTGGAACAAAGGCCGTTTAGCCGCGGGAACTAGACTGCCGTCCGCCAACTTGGAACTGGGGTCAGCAACCGTCTCAGATAAATTTAGTAGAAAATAGCTGTGGAAGGAATGAAGCCTATCAATGACAAGCTTATTACTCGTTGCCGAAGGGGCATCATGCCTGCTAGCGCCACCACGTCTGGAACTGGAACGACGCCTTCCCGTGATCTGAGCAGGCCCGGTATCTCGAGAACGAACTTGACCTGTGACAGCCTATCAACTTGATGTAAGTTCTGTCATCCGAATGGCATGATTTTGTCAAGCTTGTCACTCGGACTCGAATCCGATCGTCGCTGCTCGAGTCAACCACGGTATGAACCCATTGACACCGAGAATGCTGGGCACCATGAAGTGACCGGTCTGATGTCAGACATCCACGATTGGGTGGCATCATCTCAAGTTTTCTGCCCTCTATATGATGTACCTGTAAGTTCATCTGTCGAGCCCTGTTTCGCATCTGTCGATCCCCCAACGTGGCTGAGCACGTTGTTTTTCTGAGAATCTTCTCAGGATCTGGCATCCCGATGTGTCGGTTGTGTTACGTGATGAGTATCTGCAAGACTCGATTATCAAATGACAAATTCCGTGTCTCTGTATTATTGATCGCATGTTTTGCTCACCAAATTCTGCAATTGCAATGCTATGGCTGTCGGATTTGAGTGATGTCAGGTGATTATGCTTTATGAGACAAGAGCCTCATTGACTTAACTCAAAACACCAAGACGTGATTTGACCATCCGAGTATCAGAAGCCTTGGCATGACTCTCGCGAATGCGATATCCGGGTTCCAAGTGAGTCAATTGACCTGAATGGGGAGGGTCATTGCCTGTAGGCTCCAAACCCCCAGTTTTCTTATGTTTGTTTGAAGGCGCGAGATGGCTTTCTCGAAAACAAGTACGTTTTGGTATCAAAGATCCATGCCAACAAATGTGTTTTTCTTTCTTTTTTTCTCTTCTTCTTTTGATTCTCAGAAATCCTCATCGTTGAAACCTTGGGGCCTGGATGGACCTTCAGTTTGGAATTACAGCACGTCTAATATAACTAACCAGGCCACCTTTGCGACGACGGCCTTGTAAGACATTTCCATACAATATGACACTAATGCCCATTGATCGGTCACGTTCAGACAAGTCAGAGGGGCTTGAACATCAAAAAAAATCCCTATAAGGCTCCCATGTGAAACTTGACAATTTTGTCGGCCACCTTCCATCAATTTCTTATTGCTCACTGGCGAACAAACTCAAATCTCTAAGCTGCGCCATTTCATAGTTCCAGTCGGGATATTTTCTTTGCGAAACAGTTGGGTCTAATAATCGGATACATCAAGACCCGAAGAATTGCAAGATACAGGCAGTCTAAAACCCCGTTCCCGCCGGCCTGACCTTGAAATTTCACTACCCCTCATCACACCACAACGGGGATATCACGCGGCATGCAGGGTCCCCTCACTTCGGCCTTGGCTTTCTTCTCGGGGTGGTACTATGATCATGCTTAATGCAACCCTGATTTCCAACAGGCTAAACTGCTTCCTACAACGTGAATGGCGGCATCTTCCTTCTAAAAGAAATTGAGTCCAAGACTGTCGCCATCCATAAGAAAAACCAAGCCAGGCTTGGTGTGCAGCACATTGGAGGTGTTAGAAATCTTCCACGCATTTCTTTTCGGAAGACTCTGTGTGTAATTTTGTATGTAAGGGACTTACAGGGTCACCCGACACCTGTAAGAGCCAACGTTATGCGCCGTTATTCTCCATGAACTCGGGCTGGCTATCTTGAGGACCATACCGTCTGTCGGAGACGGCTCGGAGTCGGTGGACCATCCTCCGAGCCCGGTGGAAAATGGCGTCCGGTACCGGAAATAATTGCACGACTACATTACGAAAACGTCGCGTATCCAGATATGGTCCGCGATGGGGGGCCGGAGAGGATTAGTGATATCAAGTTCTAGCCCTCAGGAAATAAGCAGCATTCATAAAGTTGATTAAGCGAGTCCAATCCTGCCTGAAGATCATGTTATTAAAAAGCATGGAGCGCCTCTCGGTTCTCTTCCGAGCTCCATTCGGAAATGTCTGGGGAGTCAACAAACAGGTTCGGACCTGCATGATGCATCGGAGCACAGCCCGGCTTCGAACGTAGAGATGTAATGTTTCCCGAAAGTCAGTTCACTTCACATCTCATATCCCGCGTTTTGTGAGCCATCTTTGGCCATATGGGGCATAACGACCGCGTCTGTTCTTGCTTCGAATCCTTACATGGCGCATCTCGCCTCGGGGCCTGTCTTTTCTGTTGGTACGATTGGCGCGGGTTGTTGCCAAGAGCTACCCTTGGATACCACCTCGGTAGAAACAACCACCACCGACTAACACCGAGCAGGAAGCTGCCATCTAATCTAATCAGTGACATTCAATCTAGCCCACTCCGATGCAACTGAGCCACTCAATACGATAGCTCCCCTGCATTGAGCCATGTTTACACCAAAGGAAACATCTGCTAGTGGAACAAACATTCTTGGCTGCAGACAGTTCTGCACAATTAATTACCGCGTTTTCTGGCACGATGGACGTACTTAATGGCCAACTTTGGCCCCAATGGATGTCATTTATCCCACCGGCTGAGTTCCAAAGAATTTACACTCTTCGGTCTTGAGGCTTCGTCACGGACTTTCAAGACGCCTCATTTGTCTTGGCTATGCAACATGGGATTCAGATCGCTGCTCGGTTTGAGCTCACTGCTCCTCTCTGGGGTTGCCCTTGGGCAGACCGCTTCCGTTGACCCCGAGACTATCCTTGGACGCGTTTCCCCAGTATCAGGAGACAGCGGCAGATACATCGTCAAGTTCTCCGGGGCCGGTTCAGCGAAGTTCAGGAAGCGTGACGGTACCCCGGTGAGTTCTCTTTATCATACAAACGGTAGCTGTAAATGTCATCTAATCATACCTCAAGGATTCCGAAGGCTTCTTCGCCACCCTGGCGGAATCCGGCAAGGACGCCTCGCCTGCTGTGAGCTTCAACTCTCAGCTTTTCCATGGCGCTTCGTTCGACCTCAAAAATGGCTCCGCCGATTCAGTCGCGGACATCCAAGCTTTGCCTGAGGTTGAGAAAGTCTGGTCAGCTGCTCTCTTCAGCATCCCTGTTTCCGGCGAAGCTGTTGTCGAGTCTCAGTTTCCTACCTGGAATCCCCATAACGACACCAACGTGAGGCTGGCACATGCCAATGGGTATCTCGGCAAAGATATCGTTGTGGCCGTTGTTGACACTGGAATTGATTACAACCATCCCGCTCTCGGCGGTGGCTTAGGCTCTGGATTCAAAGTTGAGAGCGGCTTCGACTTCGTTGGCGACGACTACGTACCGGGCGATATCTATATCCCTGACGAGGACCCAATGGATTGCAACGGCCACGGCACTCATGTTGCTGGTATTATTGCTAGTAGCAACGAGTTTGTCCCGGGCGTTGCACCATCTGCGAAACTACGCGCCTACAAAGTCTTTGGGTGCGGTGGCAGCACTTACGAGGATGTCATCATCGCTGGCTTTTTGCGGGCGCACGAAGAAGGTGCTGACATTGTCAGCGCTTCTCTTGGATCCAATCGCGGCTTCACAGACACTCCTCTTGCCGAGGTGGCGACGGCTATCCAAGCTGCTGGCACCTTTGTGTCGATTGCAGCAGGGAATGCAGGTGAAACTAGTAAGTTTGCATACTCAACAAGCACGCTGAGATTATCGTGCTGACAAAGTTTGAGATGGACCTTGGTACACAAGCAGTGGTGGCAACGGCATCGGCAGCACTACTGTTGGCAGCGTCGAACATGACGAGCTGGTGGCCTGGACCTTGGTTGCACGCTCTAGCAATGGCGAATCCAGAGAGATCGTAAGTCGAAGCTCTTAGCGCGATGATTCATTGTCCTCACCATCAACTGCAGATCTATCTCGCGGACAATGGAGTGCAATGGAATGTCAATGGTTCATTCTCAGCGTCGTGGCCTTCGGACCCTCGAGACCACACCGCATGCGGATACCCTTCTGCCATCCCAGACACGAACGTGCTGGTCATTCCGTGAGAAGCTCCGATTCATGCACTTCTAGTGAAATTCCTGACAGATTCAGGCGCGCCGATTGTGGATGGCAAAGAACGGACAGCGGATTAATGGGCAAGGTTGACTGGGTCCTGATCTACAACTACGAGGGTTCCGATTGGGAGATTCCCGCTCGTGTTCGCTACAACGCTGAGGAACAGCCCAAAGGATGTAAGTCATTGCTGAAATACCAAGAATTCTGCGTCTAATGCCAGGTAACAGACAGCTTGATCACCTACACGGACGGAGATTGGCTCGTGAAGCAACACGAGAACAATCACACTGTTGCTTTCGACTTTGTGAACGACAACAGACCCGCTGCGATTGATCGGCCATCATTCGCCGGAGGCAGAATCGACCAATTCACGTCTTGGGGTCCAACATTGGATGCTCGGATGGCTCCTCAAATTTCCGCTCCGGGTATGCCCCCGTTTAACACCTGCGTGAAGAAGCCTGAACTAATATGCCTAGGCGGCTCTATCTTCTCAACCTTCCCGCTTGGCTCAGGTGGCTGGGCCACGTTTTCCGGCACAAGCATGGCTACTCCCTATGTAAAGGTTCACCATCTGTTGAATGTCGTTCATTTCTAACGGACCCTAGATTGCTGGCGTTGCAGCTTTGTTCTTTGCTGCCAATGGTGGCAAAGCTGCCCTGGGTGATGGAGGAGCCAAGCTGGCTCACGAAAAGATTGTCGCCAGTGGCAAACCAATCCGGCACTACGACGGCACAGATGCTTTGGCGTAAGACCACCTGCTCTATAGATCCAACAACTTCAACTTACTTGGTAACTAGCTCGGTTGTACACCAGGGTGCGGGCTTGGTCGACGCCTTCAAAGTCGTTGGTTACTCGACTACGGTCAGCCCGGCTACTCTCAACCTCAACGACACTGATCACTTTCAAAGCACTCATGAGGTGAGGGTTACCAATTCTGGGAACGAGTCGGTGACATATCAGTTTCACCATGAGGCTGGGACCACAATTTTCTCCAAGGGTGCAGGAGATGCATGGATCTCACTGTCTCCCCCATACGCCACTGACGAGTCCAATGTTGCAACTGTCGACTTCTCTGCTACTGAGCTAATCTTGGGGCCAGGAGAGAGTGGCACTTTCTCTATCGCCTTTTCTGAGCCATCCGCGTCTGAGGCTATCAAGCTTCCTGTCTACGGTGGCTCTATCCTGATTGTAGGATCTCAAGGAGAAGCTGTTCGCGTCACTTACATGGGTACTGCTTCTGCTCCGTGCTACCGTGTGGTCCTGTTCACTGACTTGGTTCGCAGGCGTCAAGGGATCCATCTATGCCAGTGATATTTGGGAGATGGAACGTGGTGTTCCTCTGCTTCTCAGCGGATACGGAGGTCTCATGGAAGAGGGTCACAACTACACGTTCGAAGAGGGAGGAGATGTCATGCAACCCTACTTCAACGTTCTCTGGTCTACTCGAGAGATCAGCTTCGATGTAAGTAAAAGACCCTCTTTTTGATCTGTCTCAAACTAATTGTATGCGTTTAGTATGTTGCCCGGGACTGGAACGAGTCAGACTGGGTTTACCCCCCAGTCCCAGGCCAGAATAAGTACCTCGGGTCATTCATCACTGAGCCCTCCGGCCTCTCCGAAACCATCACGAGCTTCCCCTTCAAGAACTATCCTCGCAACAGTGGAGGTGTCTACGCCAAGCCACAGAACAAGTTTGCACACGGGGTAGATATCCCTGCTGGTGAATACAAGCTCCTGTGCCGCACGCTTCGCACCTTCGGAGACCCCAACAACCTCAATGACTGGCAGTACAAGGTATCCCCCTGGTTCCGGGTAACGAGGGAGAAGCCTCCGGTCACCGAGACCCCCGTTCCTACAACGGCTGAAGCTACTCCGGTGCCGACTTCCACAGTCAGCGTACCCGAGCCCTGCGCCGCTACAGTAACTCCCGTCAGCATTCAAGCGTCTCTTGCCTCCGGAGAGGGTCCATACAACCTTTACCTCTACTCTGATTTCGCTGCCATCGATCTAGCTGGAACCAAAACCTCCTTGAACTTCACTCTGACGAGTGATACACATGTTCAGACCTGGCTCGACTCTTCTTACAAGTTCTTCTCGGTGCATACCAACACCAACAGTCTGATCTACACATACACAGCGGGCAGAGTGTCCGGAGCTTACTCGTTCCTTGAATGTGACGCCGTAGATGGCGCTTTGCAGTGCGAGTCTAACGGCAAGAAGGCACTTTATATTTGCGACAGTGGAAGTGGTCTACTCCGCCATGGCACTGAGCCATTGGACGGCTGCCAAACAGTCACATTGACTGTTGGCCCTCGAGAGAACCCAAATTGTGCCACCGCCACCACTTCGGCCGGCGCGACGGAGATAACAGCAGTGCCTACTACATTCTCAACCGCCGTGGGGACTGCATCCTTGTCTTGAGCATCTGATCCCTCCGGCGTGCGTGAACGTATCAAGTCTCTTGTTGTCTAAAAACAGTCCACTACTACCGGGTGAACGCTCCGCTCAGCATCAGGCCTCCTTTCGACGCCTATTGCTGGACGCTCTTGATTGTTTCGCGAACGATCGTATTCATGTATATGTTTATGTCAGGCTGGATGTAATCTTTCTCTAACCACGGGGTACATTATTATGAATAAGCTCACAATTTCCTCATTTCGTCACGTCGTGAAATCGTTATCCCCCCTGAATCAGGGCAATATTGAGCCCCCGATCTCCACGTTCAATGTCATGGGACAGGGCCTTGAGTGTGGGGTTACTCAACACCCAGACCGCACAATCTAGTAGCTCAACTATTTGAAATGATTTCTAGCATTGTTGTATATAAACCTAGCGCTCCTCTCTGTACTCGGGTTTTCCGCAAAAGCGACCAAGGATGACCTTGAGTATTCCAGGGACCCCACGGAAGTTGGTCCAGAAGAACCAAGTGGGTCGCCCTAGGATATTCTGACCGTCACTCCGACGGTTTGGCCGGACAGCAGATAAACCTCAAACGGGTCGGACTTGGATGTTCTAGAAGGATTCTATTAGGGCTGTACTAGAGGACGATCAGTCTCAGGGAACATCCCTTGCTGATCTCTGTCAAGACCTTGACAAGCCACGCTAGATGGAGCCGGCTGTTTTATCATGTAGTAAACAAACGTGGCTAAGCTTGCTTGTACACCTGTGGCGATCGCAAAAAGACTTACTCATCGCGAAAACGAAAAGGGTGTGGAGATACTATACGACGTCACGACGGTTTCCTTCTTTCCGCGATAGGGGCCCACTACTCGGGGTTGCCATGGGCTTAGCGGTGTCGCAGATGAATCTCGATCCGTTTTGTAGGGTTACTTCAGCAATTGGAAGCTTGGAGGTATCTTGAATTGCAGACAGATGTTTCAACTATGGTACAGAGAAATTTTGGAATGGCACAAACGAACTTCCGAGCGCTTCCTGGGGCTGATAGGCTGGACCGGCCGCTGCAACAGATCCGCCAAGAACCTGGTATGGAATCTGTTCGCCCCCTGGAAAGCTCTTCATGTTTCCCCAGTGGTCTGAGCCACCTCCTCCAACACCTTCTGGTTGGCAAATTGGAGATGTCAATTGTTCTGAGGGTCCCAAGATTGTTGGGCTGCGTGGGTCTCCTCGTCTCGGGGTGGCGTCTTGAAAGCCCGACCACAGTGGTAATTGTTTGTGAGACAATGAGCCGTTTGAATCAAACGAATAGGACTGGCTCATGGACAAGCTATCCGAGAAAGACCTATGGTGCCCAGGGTTGTGGCTGTTTGGAATCCCAATATTGTTGGTACGCGGTACCGTGAACGACGGCCTACTGGTGTGGGTGGGTTGTGGTGCATTCCAGGCCACTGATGGGTTTGGCTCCCTCGGAAACCTTTCTTCATGGGTGGTAGAAGACGGTGATTGAGACAGGCTCATCTTTGAGTGAATCGCAGTAGAGTCTCCTGTCTGGAACCCCTGGACTCTTCGTAAAAATGCCGGCGAATATCTCTGGAAGAATCGATTCGAGAAATTGGGAACGTAGCCGGCTACTTTTCCATTCAATAGGGCAACATGCTCCGACTTTAGCTCTTCCAGTCTGAGCAAGTAAAGCCGTGCTGATGTAAATGTGTCGCTGAGGATAGAAAGCTCATCTAATGAGCGACTGTACAGATCTCGTGATGAAGCGAAGAAGCTTGCTGGGATTGGCGAACCGGCAAAAGGGGCCACATTGACGGCCAAAGCTTCTGGAATCTGTTCCGACGCATAATGAATTCCGTAATTGAGCACTGTTGCGGCAGTGAAGATGCAGAAACCAACAAATGGTGGTAATGGCATGTTGCTTGTCTCTCTGGCCTGGCCAACAAGCTCGAGAATCGCTGTTGCATGACGAAAGGCAGTCTCAGTAGCTTCAACTACCCAGTGTTGTATCATCTTCACACTCGAGGGCTCGTTCAAGCGTAGCGGTAGAATGGGCCTATGAATAAGGCACTGGATGAGGTGAACAACGAGGCGGGAAATAAACGGGAGATTCGTTCCAGGTCCTCCCTGAGACTCGGTCGGTAAATCCGCACTCGATTCGATGCTGGAGGCCCAGACGTCCAGGTCGTGGAGGATCTTGTGCCTCTGGCAGTATGCTGCTTGCGATGAAGTGTCGCTCAAAAGTAGATACCTGTTCGCTTCCGACAAGATTTGAGCCATCCAGACGAGCTTTTGAATTTCGTCAATTGGCTCCTTCGGGCTGGCAGAAAACCTTCGAAAGTCGTTGTTGGGGATTGTGACGAAATCGTTGCTTGTTCCCCAACCGTTGTGGCTAGGTTGCCTTGACGATTGAATGTCGGCCTTGATCAAGGAATCATCCATTAAAGATGGGCGCTCCAGCCACGTGGAAACAAATGTGTTCATGATGTAACATGTCCAAAAGACCCGTTTGGTAGTGTCATCATGGACACCGTCGCTAGGCTGAGAGTATAGCTCGAGCGTCATTGCCATGCCGACTGCTTGTGCTTCAGGTTTGGGTTAGCGACTGGGTGGTACACATTTCAAATCAATCCGCAGCTTACATAGAACAACATAGGCTCTCTTGCCATCCCCCATAGCTGCAAAGGCTGCTACTAGAAGCAACAAGGCCTGGCAGGAGTCAAGTGATACGTCACAAGGGTCAATCTCCCTTTGTGCCCATGCCGCATACGTCTCCCCAGAGACATGACTGCTTGGCCCTTTCCCAGGTCGTTCGGAGAACCTTTGAAGCTGTCAGTTAGGAATCCCTCCTAGCTGGAATGTATGGCATCATGACCTACCCCGTGGCTACAGCGCAAATTGCATACAGGACTGATCTAGGTAGTTGATTTGCTTTTAACCTTTGCCTCGTCGTGAACTCATCCAGGATGTCGTAAGGATTGCGATGAAATTTTGTGAAGTAGACATCCACAAGACCATCAGCATTGATAGTTGCCGAAACATCTCTGAAGGTCAGTCAGTATGTGAAGTGCTTAGCATAGGACTAAGAAGGGAAATGCTCACGAACTGGCCTCAAAATTGTTCCCTCTAAAATTACTGAACGGGCTGATATCTGATGATGCAGATCCGCAAGGCTCAGAAATGCCGCCTCCAAAGACATGCGGCTCAGCAAAGTCTGTGTTGATGATGTCGGTTCCTGGTGGTGTTGGCGTCTTGTCTGACTTGAGAAGCTCCTCGAGACCATCGATCCTCTTGATGAGTGCACTCAACGACTCCTTCTTTGGTCCTCGCTTCTTAGGTACTCCCTCTACGTTCCGATTAGAATTGAGAACAATCAATGTGATAGTTTAGTGAATAATGGACGAAGGTGCATTTCATACCGTAGAAGCAAGACCGCTGGTAGAGGTGGCAGACTCCGCAGGCAGGTAGTGCTCTGTCACACTTGATCTACCCGCACGTCGATCAGAAAACAAGCTTAACAACCAAACTATGATCACCAACCTTGCGGATCTGACACGGCCTGCAGTTCATGACTCCTCTCGCTGTCTTGGGTGCCGGGCTGTTCTGCGGGCTCTCGGAGTCTCTGTTGGCGGTCGACATTGTGCAAAAATATCGTGCGCTGGATTTGGAATCTGACGTCTTCCACCAAGACCCAAACGCTTTTGAGATGTGCCAACATGTCGATATTAAGTGCGGCTCATGTTTTGAAAAGGCCAAACACGCAAGCGAAGTTGAGTACTAATCAGCCCCTGCGTCGCGTCCCGGCACCGTCTTTTCCGTGTGGGACTCATGTTTGGATTGATTTCCCCAGCTCCGGCTGCGGGATAATTGGCGTTGATACTCGACCCCTCGCTGTGATACTAGTTACACGTGAAGAAACATCAGATGAGCTTTCCTGGTCTCTGGGAATTTCTCGTTGAAACCGGTCTCACACCACGGCCGGGCGGGGGTGGGCTTGATGAACAAACATGTTCATGAAGCCCGGGAAGACCCAGGGATGCATGCGCAGAAATATGGCAAGGAAGTCGCTATCTTTGTAAGGTACGGTAGTTTGAAGTCGGGGACGTTGTCCGAAAGAAGCGGGCGGCAGAGCAGGTGGAACTTGCCCAGAAATGTCATCTGTGACAACTGACGTCTTGTGACAAGGTGGTAAGGTGTCAACCCATCGAGTTGAGATGAATCAGACTGAGACAAAAGAATGGTGAAGAAATGACGCAAGTCATTACTGTGCCTAGGCTCTCCTTATAACGCTATGGGTGCCTGACGAACTCGCCTAGGGTTCCTTGTGTCACAATCAGGGGCGTCTTACTCAGACTCGCAAGCTCTTGGGGCTCAAGTTGTTCTTCTCCGCATGTTCCGTAGATCATGATTGTTATCGATCAGGAACCCAAAGTCGACCTCTAAACAGCTGGGCAATAGGTAAGCGACCGTTTCATGGTAGCCGCTAATGCAACGCGCCGTCGCATCAGCGTCCAGATCGAGTTGGTTAGCCATTTATCTGCAGCTGTCGCAGCCATTGAAAGGGGCTCACAGAAGCCTGGGGATTCTGGAAACCCAGAACGATACGCGATATAGACATCGCAGCGCTCATTCTTGGCAAATGTCTCACACTGGACTGATTCTCTGCGCATACCAGCGAAATTGTCCTCGGAATTGAATCACACGAGAGCGTGCACAGATAGTGGAAGTAAGGACAGTGCAGCTACTGATCAAGCCTCGACTTCTTGACCCAAGCAGCCGGTTTGAGGCTCGTTGATCTGCACGTAGTTAGGGCTGAATGGATTCAAACCGAGCATCGACCGCGCTATGGTTCAAGCGAGGTTTCAGATTTTGGCGGTCCAGCAAATTCTGACCGCTTGCCGCTGAAATCATCTATGGACAGGCTTGGAATACAAAGAATTATCTTGCTCGTTTCCAGTCGTATGGTTGACAGAAGGTAAAGGACATCATGTCACCTGTCATCCTAAGCCGCTGGCAGGCCGGGGCACGATTTTCCGAGACACCTTGGCGGATAGAGACACGGCCCCGAAGGACCAAATAAGCTTCTTACAAAAGTTGTCAGGGGTCCCCCATGGCAGCTTTCAATGCAAACCAGGAACAAACCGATCACCATTGGCTGGAAGGACTGCCAGAAGACTGGGGTAGCCAGTGCTCAATCGATGTCTGTGAGAGAAAGCCGATCTTTCCCGGTTTGCGGTAGATGAGCTCCACCTTCAACGCTTTTATCCATACGTATGGAGGCCTCGAGGACACCTCAAACATGCTCACTCGAGAGATAAGACGATGTTGGAGCTAGGCTATTTACACGCGATTCTGTGACAGCCTCCAAGGGTAGGGCGCTGCTTAGCTCCGCAGCCGCCGCGGATTCCGAGTACGGTAATCGGTGGGCCGAAGATGGGGTTGGCCGTCAAAATGCTTGCTCTCTACTTCAACTACTCCTTGGGTCATGTCGCATTCAGTTTATCTCTATTACGACCCTAGATGCGCGGGATTGTGTCCCATGAAGAATGGAAGCAGACAAGCAAGGTCTATAAACCCAGCTATCCATTCTGAAGTCAACCCGCCTTGGCACTGGGCCGAGGTTGCACTGCGTTTCTGGGGCTGGCTGCGACGCTTCAGTCGATCCATCTCGATTCGAGATATCGGGAATTCATGACCATATTGGCAAGCATCACGACACAGCCACATTCTCATACCCACAACACGTTTCGCGGTTGCTAGGTGGGGGCTGAGAGGTTTGCCGTCATACCCTACTGTGCGATACATCATGACCCTCCTTGAAGATTGTGCAACAGTGATGGCTTCCCGTGATTGTCATGTCTGTAGTCACATACGAATTCCAATTCCATGAATTGGTTCCAAGTTCACGTCAACCAATCGATAATTTAAGGAGATGACTCAAATCTTCGTTTTGTCCTAAACGGCTTTACCTGCTAACTTGACAAGCACCCTCGTCTGGTAGCAGACACTCGTCCCGGAGAACTTCCGCTGCTGTCGTCGATTACTCAATGGGCCAGAGACTCCATGTAAAACTTTGATCTGCAAAACAATACTATTAGCTTCATGGGGCGATCTGTTTGTTCATAAATCTTCATTGGTCACACCGCCGCCGTGCCCGCAAAGTCCTCCTTCAGTGTGATCTTTGGCTTTGCCTCGGGTGACATGGCATTGAAACCGTTTCATGTTTTGTTCGTGAATGCACCTGCAGATCTAGCAACATCAGGATTTGGCCCGGTTGAAGTATTTCAAGAACCGTAGGGAGAATACCTCTCTTGATGGAGCTATTTTGACGTTGAAGCTCTCGCGGCATATTCCGGGATGGCAGGTCAGGTTTCGACAAGGCATGTTCTAACTGCGAGTTCCAGACAAGTAATTTATCGGAAAGTCCGAGGATATTTTTAGCATTACCTGAATATCTCGTGACACGCCATCTGAATTTAAAATCGGTTGACTGCCAGACAGATGCAGGCTTTCATATGCTTCAAATGAAGATGGCGAATCTTTCCACTTGAGTCTCAATTGCCGATGGTCCTGCCATCGAAAATCATCGTCGGAGACCGGCATGTGGAAGACTGCATTAGTTTTGTTGGCACGATCCCTCCCGTGGTCCGAACTCAGGGCATCAGCATGACGTGGTCACTGATCTTCCCGTCTTCGGCATAGTTGACAATCCCGTTTCTTAACAATACGCAATCCCGTCGATCAATCGCATTCTCTCACAGCTGTCGTCAGCCACCAACTGAACTGGCTTGATACCCTGAAATGGCTTACATAGGGATTGCACGACAGCCCGATAGCCTATGAGAGCAATCCGAAATCATCATTCTGATTGGTACAGTTTTCGAAGAAGGTTCTAACCACTTCGGTCTTACGTGGCGGACGTCTGCAAAATCTGGAATTTGGCCAGGAAGGTGATGAACGGCTACTTTTATTTACTACAGTGTCAAATGCAATATCAATTTTACTAAAGTCGCAGTTGGCCTGCATTGAAGTTAGGTCCACGTGCACCTATCCCCTTGCTCAACGTACATAAATTATCACGCACGCATACTGTTGGCCTTCAGTTTAATACTGTTCTAGGAGACCTCTGAACTCAGAGACGAGAATCAATGAGCCTTTCATTTGCGAGAGTTACAAGAAGACAGGAACAACGGTAGTCGTTCCTTCATAGAAAGTTTTTGTGGCCAGTAAATTGCACGCCAGTGAAGAGGTGGTAGCTTAGCCTGTCGATGCCTGAACGAGACGGAGAGGCGCCAATGCAATAGTAGCTATCAGCCAGTAAACAGATCTCAGGCTTCTGTAAAATTGATAAAGTTTTCGATCTGTTGCGTCGATTGGTGTACCATGATATTGATCAGACCAGTATCACTGCGCAGCCCCCCAGCAGTGGCTTCACGTGGATATATTTGGTACATACATGGGATGAATCGATCCACAACGTCAATTCAACAAGACCCTGTATTCTAGATCGAACTCTAGACACCTACGCCGCTCCGTGCTCCGTCATCTAATTATCTCTAGAGAAGAGTTCCAACATGCATCTTGATGAGTTGAGACTAAGAAGCTGTTCATTCAAACCATACTTAATGAGGATGAACTGAGGAAGCACGCCCCGTCAAAGCCTTCACTGGGCAGTATTAGTCGACTTACCCTGCCTCTCATTATGTGTTGACTTATGAGTAGAGCTTTGCTAACCGAGGGAATATCTCTAATTGTCCGGGCGGGTAGTGGATATAGACGACAACAGGGACGACGACGACAATAGCGAGAACAACGACAATGATGAGAATAACAACAATAATAATAATAATAACAATAATAAGAATGACAACAATGATTAGAACAACAACAATGATAAGAACATTAAAAAATGACGAGAACAACGACACCAACGGGAAAAATGCGAACGACAATAGAGATAGTGAGAGGGTAAGGAATAAAGACGGTAGAGACAACGGGGACGACAGGGACGATGAGGACGACGGGGATAACAAAACTGTTAGAATAGAATAGACAATTAGACCTAATACGAGTACTTCTCCACTTGGCTACTTTGAAGTATCCGCCCGGACGACACAACTCTATAGGTGAATGTTTGACGGTAGGATGAGACTGCACCCTCGATTTCAGCTACCTCATATTGCTCTTCTGCTGGTCATCTAGTAAGGTACTCAAAATTCTAAGGATTCAACTCCTATAAAAGTCATCGGGATGGATCGCAAAATATAGTGGTAACTCAACTACAAGACCTCCAAGCGTGTTATTCTGAAACCTCCCAGGAGAGAGTAAAATCTTTGGCTAGACGCCGAGAGTTTGAGCACCCATTTCTACGGTTATTGCCATCGTTAACAACGACAGAGTGAACCAGACACAACAAGCAACTTCTGCATTCCTTTTTCGAGCGCAACTTCTTCCTCTCACTCTGGGATTCATGAGAGAAGGGGCAGGAGGACAAGTCCGGTGTGGAAGAGGGGTATCAACATTAGGTTGCGTCGATTGATTTTGCGTTTCTATGTACGTGCCTCTGAGTATGTTCAGTATCCTCGTCCCATATTTGTACAATTCAATTCTTTTTCTCCAGATTCATCCCACTCGGAACTAGTTGCTGAAGAGCTCCAGGCTGACCTTCAAAGGCGTTTGGCCACTGTGATGATCAATCCTCAGCCGCAGGTGGAGGTGCAGCCAACGTGAGGGTGGTCGTCGGGGCAGGTACACCTGAGCCAAAGGAACTTATCCTTGCATGAGCCCATGATGCAAGCGCCAGCGTCGTTTGTGCAAGCCGTTCCCTTGGAGTGCAGGGTGAAAGGTTGGCAGGTCTTCGTGATGGCTGTGACGAAGCCGGCAGCATAGAGACCGGAGAGAATAAGTGACAGCTTCATTGTCTGTCCTGGAGTTAGTTCAATATAGGTTAAGAGTCCAGACGAGCCACTTACTACTGAAAAGTCTGTTGTTGATGAACTATTGAAGGCAAAGGGTAAAACTGAGTGGAAAGATGGGATGGTTGCACAGATGAGCAATAGAAACAGAGGTGGAAAATTGTTGGCTTAAATTTATAACGAGGCTCGTAATGCCTAGAACGGTCAACATCGGTTGTCCAGGACCATTCCTTCATAGTGGAGCTCATGGAAGTCTCCGTGAATGAACCGGCATGACAAGACTTGTGTGATCTTGACAGTCACAGTCAACATTACCATCGTGACTAGTTGCCGGTTTGCCGGATGTCATGAACTGTGGGCCCTGGCTAGGCTCTGATCTTCTTAATAAAGTGCAAGCTATCATCTGAAGTATATGGGTTGCGGGCCACTAATGTAACTTAATTCCATGTAGGCACACTTGACCAAAATCACAAATTTACATTTATGTCATGGAGATTCGGCACGCCGCGCTTGAATAGTTATGATCTCTAAGTAACGAAGCTTTCTTCTCCTATCAAGAAAATACTCTTGTAAGATCAAGTGTGAGCAACACATGATGAAGCGGTCCTCTGTAATATTGCGTCGGCGGAAATGGTCACTATGTGGTTTAGCTTTCTGAAAAGTGGATAAGGTTGACTGATCGCCGCAGTAATTCTTGCTTTGTGGTGCGGCTGATTGTCCTGACTCGTTCGTAATGTGTATACGAACAATTTCCGCATTCTTTGAAGGTCCGGTCCGTTTCATATAGCAGAGCTGTGATGCAAATCTGCTGACATTTGGGCCTGGAAATAAGCAACCCTATGGCCTAAAACCTTACTTTGGGCGTTACCGGTCATCCGGGCAACTCCTCCAGCCCCAGAAGCCGGGGGAAATGACAAAGTCTAGTCTCGAGTGCGCGGACTTCGTTCACAATCTTATTGTCCGAAGCTGTCAAGCCGTCGACAGACCTCTCTGCTGTTGGGATACCCTGACACGCGTAGTCCTTTGACGTCGTTCAGACACATGGCTTCTGGCTCTTGATTCAGGCTCACGGCGAGGAGCACGTATGTCAGCCTTCTCGAACTCGATAGGGCGCCGTCAGAAAAAGCTTGTTCTATTAGATCCCGAACCACTGACGTAAGAGGCCCCGCGCCGCAACTATTAATATCTTGGCGCATGGAGCTTGAGTCCGAAACCGAATTTCCTCGTATTGCCTCGTTGACGACCGAAGGCATCTAGATATCATGACACCCAACACCCGAGTAATAATTTCTTTATCCGTATTGGGCTTTGGGAACCACTGTTCTCTTCAGTATTATTCGTGAACGTCTCAGCGAATGTTTCAAGATACTGCAGTCCGTCGAAATTGATGTCGACGCTAGACAGCGTCAAGCATCTGAACGGATAGAGCCTATCAACAAGGCTCCGATTGCGCACATACAACAGGCTGTCAGCCATTATTCAGGTCGCGGCTTTAATCACCAGACAACGGAAGTCGCATCAACACCAGCTCCAAACACAAAGGTTTTCATCCCCTGGCCAGTGCATACCCGTGACGCTGTCCTTTCGCATGAAGTTGAGTTTCGTGTCTTCATCGCTTGCCCATATGACAGCGCAGCCTGACGACTTGCTCCAATCGGTGCCAGCGCCCTTATGTTAGCTACTTATCGTATGATTGTGTGGTGAATACCCAAGGGCGCAGTTTCAGACCATGTCGTTGATCTCACCGCGCTCACAGTGTCTTCGGAAGAGGTAACGTAACGTCCTTTTGCAAAAGCTGTGAAGTATTGGCACTGTCTCTCTCTCTATTAGCTGGCAGTGCTCAAGCTGAACCATCTCAAGCAAGCTGAGTCTAGATGTTGGAATCTGGGTTTGATTTAGTTAAGAAACGAAAGCTCCCAACGGCGGGCACGAAATAAGCGCTGCAACGTCGGTCCCCGGGGCCGGTGACTGACCCGAAACCTCATCCCGTCGCCCCACTGCCCCGAATCTCCGGCGCTCAACACCCGGAACTGAGAACAGTACTAACGGCGCCATAGCCATCATGCCACCATAAGATATGTGGTTCACAAAGGACGTTCAATAAGTTCAGCCGTATAGATACATAAGCAAAACATAGCCTCTGTGAAAGTTAGATCTTGTGCGTTCGGCGCCTGATCATGTTTGGGAAAGAAATTCTTCCTGTCACCTGGAGCATGTCCGTGGCTCTGGAATAACCTCGATTGATCTTAACGGAAGTAGAGAAGACTCAAAGAGACCAGGGGTAGAATACTGAACTGAGTGGTTGGCCATCACCTTTCTAGAAACCCGATGCTAAGGTATTGGATCAATGCAAGGACCGGTCGCCCGTTCATCATCAGCGCTTTTGAAGAGCACTGCACAGACAAGATCAGCGCAAACGGAGCCGATCTCAGCCAGCAGATGTATCGAAGAACCTCTCTGGGGCAACCGAAAGAAACGGCGCCGAACTAAGATGTCCATCATTTTACCAAGATGCCCATTACAGTCACCGTTCAATTCCCGTATTCTGTTTCCCGCCACGGCTTCCCCATGGGGTTTGAGACAACTCGCGTCGTCGATCTGGCTTCGAGTCATTTCGCCCCTCCTCGGCCCGAACGCCGGAGGCGGCTTCAGATGCCCCAACCGAACAAAAAAGGCAGCAAACGTCGATGGCAAGAAAGGGAGTACCAAGTCCGACCTTTGGAAACGTTTGCCGTTCGCCCGGTTTGCAAGCTGACTGAGCGCCAGCCGGAGGGCTTGCACCTTCCTGCGCCGGATTGCCGTAAACGGAAACCCGAGGCTGAAGAGGCAAAAAAGAGGTGTCTGGTGTCACATAGACTGACATAGAGACCACAGGTAAACTGACTAGAGGGGGGGGGGGNGGGGGGGGGGCAAGACCGCCCAACCCTACTTAAGGTAGAAGGTGTACTACCTATACCTACCTAAAGTAGTTAGAGGTATTAAGGTAGTAGTAGAATATTTAGTAAAGTGCGATTTTTTTAATTAACTAGATTTAAGTAAGTAATTAGGGTAAGTATATAGATTACTTACTTAAAAATAAATTTCTCTTCTAATTTTATTTCTCTTTACTTTTTTTTCTCTTCTTTAAACTATAATTAAAATCGCTTTTTATAAGTAATTATAAATTAATTTTATTCTTCTTTTTTTCTTATATATTACTATACTAAGATATCTATTATAGCCTTTAAATTAAAAGGAACTATAAATACTTTAGGATTACTTCTAAATTAATTTGTTAGTATAGGTATAAGCGTATTCAGGGGCGTGGTATATAAGCCTATATAGTATAGGGTTATAGATAGGCTTATGTTATAATAAAAGGTGATAATCCTAAGCATTTATAGGTATTTAATCGTATAAATAATAATAAGGGAATTAATATATTGTGATAATTCTAGTTGTTATTACTTGTGTAGTTAGTAGGTTACTTCCTCTAGTAGGGAAAAGTAAGGGGAAAGATAATCTAAAACGCAACCTACTAAACTGCTAATTATATAAGGTACTTATATAACTATACGTATTATATAATTAATATTATAGTTATAGGTTATAATAAATAGAGTATTTTTATATAAGGTTTAGTACCTTAAACTTTATTTGTTTATTTTATATAGAATATTAAAGTAAGTTAAGCGTTATTAT